>NC_091068.1:88341917-88642631 GCF_000393655.2 Nicotiana sylvestris | reverse complement strand
TAAATGTGAGATTCTGATCGTGTTGATGATTTTAGAAGAGGAAATGTGGTTCTATGGTTTATGGACTAGGATGGATTGTGAAATTTCAGTTATATTGTGTTATCGAACCTATGTGAGATAGGGTGACGTGGGATCACCCCGGGTATGTGCATGGTGAGGTTATTCAGCAATTGGTTGGCTTTTGGAACAACTCTGGGCACGTTCAAGGACGAACGTATGTTTAAGTGGGGGAGGATGTAACGACCCGACCGGTCGTTTTGAGCTTTTGCATTTTGCTCGCCAGTTTTCGGGAATGACTTGCCCCGTGTGATGCAATATGACTTATGTAAATCGTTGGTTTTGGTTTTCAGGATAATCGAAATAAACTTGGAAGAACAGTTCCCAATGTGGAAGCTTGAAATTTGAAAGGTTTGACCAATATTTGACTTGTTTGTATATGATCTTGGATTGGATTTTTTATGATTTGGTTAGCTCCTTTAGGTAATTTGGGAGTTAGGAGCGTGATCGGAATGCATTTTGGAAGTCCGTGGAAGGTTTAGGCTTGGATTGGCGAAATTGAGATTTCGACGCTTTCCGGTTCATAGGTGAGATTTTGATATAGGGGTCGGAATGGAATTTCCGAGAGTTGCAATAGTTTCGTTGTGTTATTTGGGATGTGTGTGCAAAATTTCAGGTCATTCGGACGAGATTTGATAGACTTTTGATCGAAAGCATTATTTAAGAGTTCTTGGAGTTCTTAGGTTTAAATCCTATGATAAATTGATGATTGATGTTGTTGTAAGCGTTCCAAAGTTTTGAAAAAGTTTGAACGATGTCATGGGATGTGTTGGTTCAGTTTGTTTGAAGTTCCGGGAGTTTCGGGTAGGTTCCGGGATGTTTTAGGCCAAAAATTATAGTTGTAGCAGGTTTAGAAGGGTTGCAGGCCTCGGAACCCACCCGCGCGGTCCGCACAAAAAGAAGTGCGGCCAAGGTATGTGTTGTGCGGACCGCACAAAATGAAGTGCGGCCGCGGTAGGTGCTTTGCGGACCACACAAAATGAAGTGCGGCCGCGGTAGGTGCTGTGTGGACCACACATAATGTTATGCGGCCGCGATGGGGAACGTTCCACTGGTCCTGCTTCGGAAGCTCATATCTTTTGTTCTACATGGACTTTTGGGATGATTCAAAAATAAAAGTTGTATCCCTTTGTGTCTAGTTTCCATAAAGGTAAAGATATCTCAATTTGGACATATGTAGAAAAAGTTATAGCCAGAATACTAAAGCATGTCACTGCAGAGGAAAGCCTGTGCGGCCGTGGTCGTTTTTGTGCGGACCGCGGTCGATTTTGTGCGGTCCGCGGATATGGAAATTTGTGGGGTACTCTATAAATACGAGGTTTTGGGTTTTAATTGATATTTTGACCTACAGAGCTCGGATTTTGGCGATTTTTCGAAGGTTTTTCAAGAAATTCATTAGGGTAAGTGATTCTAACTCTGATTTGGCTAGAGTACATGAATCTATAATTGAATTCATCATTTAATTTGTGATTTGGGACAAAATTTGGGAAGAAATGGTAAAAAAATTTAAAAACGTAAAATGGTGATTTGAAGGACCAAATCGTATCGGAATTGGATAATTTTCGTTTGGTTAAACTCGTGAGAGTATAAGGATTTTAGTTTTGTGAATTTTGTCAAATACCGAGATGTGGGCCCGGGGGTCGGGTTTGACCAATTTCAGAATTTTTTAGTAATTTGATTATTTTCGAGTGGGCTTTGTTCCCTTAGCACATTTTGATGGTTTTGTACTGATTTCGGCTAGATTTGGACCATCTGGAGGCAAATTCGAGAGGCAAAGGCATCGTAGGCTAGAGTTTGGATCGAATAGAGGTGAGTAATGATTGTAAATGATGCTCTGAGAGTTTGAAACCCCGGATTGCACATCATAGTGCTATATTGAGGTGAGGCACACGCTTGATGATGAGCGTGGGGTCGTGCACTATTGGGGATTGTTACTAGGTCCATCACGATTGATGATTTTACCGCGTATTTGACTGAAACTTGTTTGCTTTCATCATGCTTTGTGCTGATTGCTATATTTGGGCTTCGTGCCAACTATTTGAACCCCTTCAGGGATTTTTATTACTATTTCCTCACTCTTTTGACTTATTAATTGAACTCAGTCATATTATTTTCCACTATTTTACTACTCAGCCATTTTTACTCTGTTTGAGACTTAAATGATATTTTAAATGATGTTTTGGGCTAAAAAATACTGTTTTACTAATGCCTGAGGGGCTTGTGAGTATTTTTGACTGAGTAAGGCCGAGGGCCTAGTTGTGAGGTAACACTGATACTAATTTAAGGCTGAGGCCCTAAGATATGTACGCCACGGGGTGGCTTGTTGATATTGTTTATGAGGCCAAGGGCCTAAGATATATACGCCATGAGGTGGCTTGACTAATATGAGGTCGAGGGCCTAGATTTGATGCCACGAGATGTCTTGATATTGTGCTTGGGCTGTAAGGGGACCCTCCCGGAGTCTGCACACCCCTAGTGAGCGCGAGTACCCATTGTGATGTGAGATTGAGCCCGAGGGGCTGGTACTGTTCAGAGATATTGTCCAAGGGGCGGAATTGATGACATTGTGCCCGAAGGTCGAACCTTATGTGCTTATCTTTTCTTATTTGCCTATTATTTACCTGTTTAAATTGTGTATTTGTGCCCGAGGGGCGGATTTCTGTGCTCATCTGCACTAATTGTTTTGCATTCATTTGCATAACTGTTGAAAAAGTCTTTTTCAAAGAAGTTCAAACTGAGCTAAGATGTTTTAAGAGATTTTATAGATTCACTGCATTCTTACTGGATTTGAATTTCTTCTATACAGCATCCTGATATGCTTTACGTGATTTCTTACCATTCAGACTTTAGTTATGATTATTACTCACTGAGTTGGAGTACTCACTTTACTCCTTGCACCTTGTGTGCAGATTCAGGTATTTATACACCCGGTAGCGGGTTTCGGCTGATCGGAGGCAGAGTCGTCGGAGTTTTAGCTAGGTGGATGCCGGTGTTCGCAACACTGCTTCTCTCTCTCTTTATTAATTAGTCTATATTTGTACACTTTACACTTTCAGTTGTATTTATACCTTAGTAGATGCTCGTGACTTGTGACACCCCGGTTAGGGCTGTATCGAGTTGGACTTTCCGCATTTATTATCGATATTTCCGCTATTTAGTATTGTTTAAATAATGTTTAGACTATTTTCATGTTGATTAAATGCTTTAAAATTCGAGTTGGGTTGAACTGGCTGGCCTTGTCTTCACGAGAGGCGCCATCATGATCGGGTTCTGGGTTAGGGTCGTGACAAGACAGCTCAACCAATTTTTCAACAAAAAATGGATAGTATATTTAGAGAATATAAGAGATTTGTTTTAGTATATGTGGATGATATATTAGTATTTAGTAAAGATATTAAGGAACATGTAGGACATATACAGACAGAATTTAGATTATTTGTAGACAATGGAATAATAATTAGTAAAAAGAAAATGGAACTATGTAACAATTATATAAATTTTCTAAGAGTAATTTTAGGGGATGGGAAAATTAAATTACAACCCCATATAGCCAAAAAGGCTCTAGAAATGCCAGATAAATTAGATAATACCAAATAGCTACAAAAACTTTTGGGAATAGTAAATTATGCGGGAAATTTTATAAAAGACTTAGGAAAAATAGCAGGACCATTATATGCTAAGACAGGCTCTACAGAACAAAAATATTTTAACACAGAAGACATTAAATTAGTACAAAAAGTTAAAGAAAAAATAAAAAATATTCCAAATTTAAACATGCCACTAGAAACAGGCTACTTAGTAATAGATATAGACGGTAGTTTTGAAGGATGGGGAGCAGTTTTAAAAGCGAAACCAAATAAATATAGTGACAAGAACACAGAAAAAATATGTGCTTATCAAAATGGTAAATATAAGGAAAAAGGAAATATGAGTAGTATAGATGCAGAAATAGTAGCTGTAATTTACGAATTAAATAGTTTTAAATTATATATATTAAGTAAACAAGAAGTAACAATTAGAACTGATTGCGAAGCCATAGTTAAGTTTCATCAGAAGATAAACACAAAGAATAGTAGTAGAAGAAGATGGTTAAATTTTGTTGATACTATATCAATATATAATTTGGTTTTTGAATATATTAAAGGAAAAGATAATAATTTAGCAGATCAGTTAAGTAGGCTCAAAATTACTGTCAATTAATAAAAAACTATTTTATATGTACAGCATGAAACCAATAGTTTCCAAGACTGAAGACAAAGGGAAGGGCATTCAAGCCTCACCCTTAGATAGATACTTGCAGACAGTATTAGGTAATCTTCATTTGAAGCACACCCTTTACAGAACAGACTAATATGGAAAGAATAATTTTGAAAAACATAATTTAATATTTTTTCCATCATCAAGCATGTCGTTTAGAGTTCTACCATATTGTGTCATAGACAGACCTCAGCGGTATTTAATTGATAACTTATGGATAGCATATAATAAGAAAGACACTAAATATTTTATAGCGCCTCTTAATGCCTTAGGACAATATTTTACAGATAAAAACCAAGACAAAAGATTTAAGTATTATGTGGTTATACATGGTAAAATAAATGATATTTCTCAGACATGGTTAGAAGTACTAGACTCTATTAGAGATATAGAAAAACTGCTTTTAAAGGTTTTAATGATTTTACTGAAGCATTAGATTATGCAAGAGGAATATTAGGACCACACTATTATATCTCCCCAGCACTTTGACAAAACCCAGAAAAAATCCTCCAATACAACATCCGAAAAGACAATGACAAGATAATATTTTGTGATTATTGCTCATCAATGACAGAAGCCTTTAAACGAATAAACTAGAAAAATGAAATCCTAGCATAAGAAAAGACAAAACTTATGGAGTAGGTAAAGGTATTAGAACACAAGGTACAAGCGTTGAGATTTGAATTGACACAAACCCAGACTCAAGTTATTCCTCAGCAAGACACAGAGATGAACAATCCAAAACAGAGTTCTACATCTCAAGCAAAAATGGATGAGAAGGGTGTGCATTCCCCAATGAATGCAGCAAGATCTACTGTATCGGATAATAATACAGCTAGTCCAGTTCAAACGGTGACCGGTAAAGACATATCAAATCCATTTATGGCTGTCACTTTGCCAAAAAGTGAAGATGAAGGTTCATCGAGACAAAGACTACCCAGAACATTAACATAGGGAGAAGCACTAAGAAAGAAGGGTATACTTTCAAAAAAGAAAAAAAATGAGAAAATATAAAATATAATCAAACAGACATTAGAAAATTTCTTTCAAGAAAAAGAAGAACAAGACAAACATATGGTTAAGAATCCAAGTCCTAATCCAAGTCCAAGTCCAAATCTAGAAAGAACTCAAAGTTCAGGAGAAGATGATAACTACGAAGACAACCTAAATTATCAAGATGCTCAAAACCCATATGAAGATGACTCAGAAATGAGTTTTGATTCAATAACTATACATAATTTAGACACATAAAAGCAAGGTCTCAGTTAAACAATAATTAAGAGTACCAAAGACAAAAGAAGAGCAATAATGCTGGTGTAGAAGACAGAGCAATAATGTTGGCATACCAATGTTGTCACGACCCTAACCTCGAACCCGGTCGTGATGGCGCCTCTTGTGAAGACAAGGCCAGCCAGACCAAAGCAGAACACCTCATTTAAATAGTTAAATACCATAAATAGTTCTAAAACATGATGTAATAACCATAATTTGCGGAAGTAATGATAACAACAGTAGAAATCCATCCCAACACAGCCCAAACCGGGGTGTCACAAGTCATGAGCAACTAATAAATCCGGATACCGGTCTACTAGATACAAAATCCTACACAGAAGTTCAAAGACATAAAAATAGTAAGATAAGGGAGGCATGGGGCTGGGGGCGCCAACATCTACCTCGTAGTCTCCAAAAACATTGCCTGGACTGGGCGGATCAGCAATCAAGAGCGGACTCTATGATGCCTGAATCTACACACACGGTGCAGGGAGTAATATGAGTACTCTGACTTAGTGAGTAATAATCATAAATAATGGTTGAAAGAAAGAAAATACGTAAAGGCACAAAGCAATTCTATATCAAGCAGTAAAAATCACTTAAAGTAGTAAATCAGTGAAGACGGCAAGTGAAATCTCTTTAAATCAGGTAAAACGGTAATTTAGCAAGTAAATAACAAGCAAAAATCCACCCCTTGAGCACAATGTCAATCACTCAGAACAATATCATCTCCTCGGGCTCACTCTCATCACTTGGTGTTCATTCTCAGCTCTCAAACCATATATCTCTCATAATAACAAAAATCAGAATAACCGCTGCGGCGTGTAGCCCGATCCGTACATCGCTGCGGCGTGCAGCCCGAACCATAAAGATAGTCGACTGCGCTCACTAGGGGTGTGCAGACTCCGGAGGAGCTCCTACATCCCAAGCTCTATATTGCTGCAGCGTGCATCCCGATCCATATAAGTATTGTTGCGGTGTGCAGCCCGATCCATAACATATATAATATCCTCACCATTGGGTTTTCAACCCCTCTCAATCATTAACCTCACAGCCTCTCGGGCACAATAATAGAATATAGGGATCTCAGCCCACAAATTACTCTCATTTAGGAATAGTATGACAAAACCAGATCGAATAGTTTAAAACAGAGAGAAGCATGACCGAGGATACGATTTTTAACAAGTACAATGAGGAAAATCAGTCAAAATCCCCGAAGGTTTCAAATAGTTGGCACGAAGCCCAAATATGATAGTTAGCCTGTGACGACCCGGCCAGTCGTCTCATGAGTTACCACTCTATTTCCCCCATTTCAGCTTCTTTACGATTCGTTATTCGTGTTTTATGTAATCGAGTTTATTAGTTCGAGTTCGGAGAGGATTGGGACACTTAGTCTCTTTTAAGAAGGCTTAAGTTGGAAAAGTCAATCGGATGTTATTGACTTATGTGTTAGAAGGCTCGGAAGTGAGTTCCGATGGTTCGGTTAGTTTCGAGAGGTGATTTGTGACTTAGGAGCGCGATCGGAATGGGTTTTGGAGTTGTAGAGACGATTTAGGCTTGAATTGGCGAAATTGATATTTTGGCAAATTCCGGTTGATAGGTGAGATTTTGATATAGGGGTTGGAATGGAATTCTGAGAGTTGCAGTAGCTTCATTGTGTCATTTGGGATGTGTGTGCAAAATTTCAGGTCATTCGGACGAGATTTGATAGACCTTTTGATCGAAAGCATAATTTAAGAGTTCTTGGAGTTCTTAGGCCTGAATCCTATGTTAAATTGGTGATTTGATGTTGTTGTGAGCGTTCCGAAATTTTGAGCAATTTTGAACGATGTCATGAGATGTGTTGGTACAATTGGTTTGAAGTTCCGGGAGTTCCGGGTAGGTTCCGGGATATTTTAGTGCAAAAATCATAGCTGTAGCAGGTCTACAGGGGTTGCAGGCTCCGGAACTCACTCACGCTGTCCGCACAAAAATGAGTGCGCCCGCGGTGAGTGCTGTACGAACCGCACAAAGTAGTGTGCGGCCGCGGTAGGTGTCATGCGGACCGCACAAAATGGTGTGCGGCCGCGGTGGGGAACGATCTGCTGGTCCTACTTCGGAAGCTCATATCTTTTGATCCACAAGGAATTTTGAGGTGATTCAAAAACGAAAGTTGTAGCCCTTCGTGTCTAGTTTCTAGAAAAGTAAACATAGAGCAATATGGACATATATAGTAAAAGTTATGGCCAGAATACTAGAGCCTATCACTGCATAGGGAGGCCTGTGCGGCCGCACGCTGCCTTTGCGCGGACCGCACTGGCTTGCGCGGACCGTGTGAGTTTTGGTGCGGCCGGCATGAGCTGAAACCTGAGGGGTACCTATAAATATGAGGTTTTGGGTTTTATTTAATATTTTGACCTAGAGAGCTCGGATTTTGGCGATTTTTTGAAGGTTTTTCAAAAAATTCATCGGGGTAAGTGATTTTTACTCAGATTTGGCCAGAATACATGAATCGATCACTGAATTCATCATTTAATTCGTGATTTGAGATGGAATTTGGGAAGAAAAATTGTGAAACCTTTCAAAAATGTAAAATGACGATTTGAAGGACCAAATGGCTTCGGAATTGGATCATTTTGGTATGGTTAGACTCGTGAGGGTATGTGGATTCTTAAAATGTAAATTTACCCGATTTCGAGATGTGGGCCCGGGGCTCGGGGTTTGCTAATTTCGAGATTTTTGATATTTTTCGAATGTTTTCGCTTGGGCTTTGTTCCCTTAGCATATTGTGACTTATTTGTTCTGATTTTGGATAGATTCGACGCGCGTGGAGGCCAATTCGAGGGGCAAAGGCGTTGCGAGCTAGAGAATTAGCCAGTTTGAGGTGAGTAATGATTTTAAATGATGTCCTAAGGGTTTGAAACCCCGCAATTGCACAACGTAGTACTATACTAAGTTGAGATACACAATGTGTGACAAGCGTGAGGTTCAATGCTATGGGGATTGTGACTTGGTCCATCCCGAATGATATTTTACTACATTTTTGATTGAGACATATACTTTATAATTGTGAATTGGGCTTGTTGCCATGCTTGGGGCTTTGTGCCGACCTGTAGAACCCTTAGGGGATTTTTGACTGGTTTTCCTCACTTACTTTGTTAAAGAATTTATATCCTCAGTCATGTTTCCAATTGTTTAAGAATGATATGAACCAAATTTTTGAAATGTTAACCATAAATAGGAAGAGATATGAGGGCCGAGATCCCGACCGTACATTATGCCCGAGAGGCTGTGATTTTTAAATGGCTGAT
Organism: Nicotiana sylvestris; assembly: GCF_000393655.2. Classification (NCBI taxonomy): domain Eukaryota; kingdom Viridiplantae; phylum Streptophyta; class Magnoliopsida; order Solanales; family Solanaceae; genus Nicotiana; species Nicotiana sylvestris. The sequence continues at coordinate 88,633,755 of NC_091068.1, read as the reverse complement.
AGGGGTCGAGGACCCAATAGTGAGGATATTTTATATGATATGGATCGGGCTGCGCGCCGCAACAGATATATATATTATACATATTATGGATCGGGTTGCACCCCGCAATAACTACTTATATGGATCGGGCTACACGCCGTAGCAATTATATAGCGCTTGGGCTGAAGGAGCCCCTCCGGAGTCTGCACACCCCGAGTGAGCGCAGTCGACTATTATTATTATGGATCGGGCTGTACGCCACAACGATATATGGATCGGGTTGCACGCTGCAACGGTATATATATATATTTTTTGATTCGGTTATCGTGAGAAGTATATGAAAATTGAGAATTGAGGATAAGAACGAATAAATGAACTGAAAGGCTTGAGGAGCTGATTCATACTGATTATATCTGTTTTACCTGGTTTAAAGAATTTCACATGAATTCCTCATTCATGCTTAAATGATTTTACTGTTTTGATATAGAACTGCTTAGTGCCTTTACGTGATTTCACACTGTCAGTTATTATTTATTGTTATTAATCACTGGGTCGGAGTACTCACATTACTCCCTGCACCTCGTGTGCAGTTGTAGGTATTTATTCACCCGGTAGCGGGTATTGGCTTTGTGGAGGCAGAGTTGTAGAGGTTTTAACGAGGTGACTGCCAGCGTTCGCAGCACCACTGTCTTTCTATGTTATTCATTATTTTTGTTTAGTGTATTTCTAGGCTGTAAAGTGGAAATTTCACTCTTATAGATGCTCGTGACTTGTGACACCCTGGTTTGGGCTGTGTCGGGATGGTTCCTGCTGTTGTTAACGTTAAAATTTCTGCAATTTATGAGTATCATATTACATGTTATTACAGTTATGATGATTAACTGTTTAAAAGAGGTGTTCTGTTTTGGTCTGGCTAGGCTTGTCTTCACGAGAGGCGCCATCACGACCGGGTTCGGAGAGTGTGTCGTGACAAGTTGGTATCAGAGCCTAGGTTACTTAGGTCTCACGAGTCATGAGCAGGTTTAGTAGAGTCTCGCAGATCGATACGGAGACATCTGTATTTATCCTCGAGAGGCTGCAGAACCTTTAGGAAAAATTTCATATTCTTGAAACTCTTATCGTGCGTTCTTGATTCAGCTTAAAAAGTTACTCTTGAAATTCCTTCCACGTGTTCGTATGCGCGTATGAGCGCTCAGTATCAGATGTGTATCAACGGCTTGTGATTCCCCGATCGAGGGGCAAGATGTGATCTCTATGAGTTGATGTTGTGCCGGTTTGGAGGACTTGAGGTCGGATCTTTGCCTATGGCTTGAGCACCGAGGTGTTGATTGTGTGAGCAAGTGTTCTGAACTTATATGTTCGGTATTGCCCCTATTGGTTTGAATGACGGCTGGATAGCTACGTGATGAGTATGTTAGTAATGCGAGATGTATCTATATGACTCAGAAGTGGCAAGGAAGGTCTGCTGGATGATAGCTGAACCATTAAGTGTTTGATTTCCATTGTAATTGGATGTGTAGCCCCGAGTTATGGGCACGTGAATAATCTTTTCATGTCTCCTATTTGGAGTGAAGTAAATTTCATGTTACGGTATGAGTTTAGACTCAGGAAGATTAAGTGACTGTGTAATGTGTATGACAGTGGAAGGTAAACAAAATGTTAATTGGAGGCAAAACAGGTGGGTTATCTCCTGCGGAGTGTTCTAAGGTGGTGTGATCCTTATGTTGTCCATTAGAAGATCGTATTTACAAGTGAAGAATATGCGTTGAAATCTAAATTGTGCTGCCTAGAGAGTGGGCTTAACTATTGTGTGAGTGAATGCAAGAATTGCAGAAGAGTTAAAATTCCAGATGATTTGTGTTTCCACAAGCTTATGAAGGAGTGAGTTCAATCTCACTATGGTATTACAACAACGATAGAGTATGTGCGTTATGATTTATTGAGTGCGTTTTGTTATATGGGTTTGATCCAAGTTGGGGAGTTTGCTATTAATTAAGTTGATTGCACGGTTAAGAGTTATATTGTTCCAGTCTGCCACAGGGATGCCTCTGTATTATTTGATCCCGGTTCCATCTATTCTTGTGTGTCCTCATATTTTGCTTATTATTTGGGTACGCCCTGAGAGTTTCTTTCTTTACCTATTCATGTATCTACCCCGGTGGGAGATGTACCGGCCATGTGTTGTGATAATTGGGGGTCTTGAGACCCGAGTTGATTTATTGCTATTGAGCATGGTGGACTTTGATGTTATTTTGGGCATGGATTGGCTATCACCGTGTCGTGCTATTCTAGACTGTCATGCTAAGACGGTCACTTTGGCTATGCCGGGTGTACCGCGGATCGAGTGGCGTCGTGTTACTGATTATATCCCTAGTAGAGTGATCACTTTCTTGAAGGCCCAGCATATGGTTGGGAAGGGATGCCTTTCATATCTAGCATTTGTGAGGGATGTTGGAGCCGAGACTCCTAGTATCGATTATGTCCCAGTTGTGAGGGATTTTCCCGATGTTTTTCCTGCAGACCTGCCGGGCATGCCGCCGGATAGGGATATTCATTTTGGTATTGACCTGGTGCCGGGCACTCAGCCCATTTCTATTCTGCCATATCGTATGGCACCAGCAGAGTTGAAGGAATTGAAAGAACAGCTTCAGGAACTCCTAGATAAGGGGTTCATTCGGCCTAGTATGTCCCCTTGGGGTGCACCGGTTTTGTTTGTGAAGAAGAAGAAGGATGGCACGATGAGAATGTGCATTGATTATAGGCAATTGAACAAAGTAACAATCAAGAACAAGTATCCTTTGCCTCGCATTGATGATTTATTTGATCAGCTTCAGGGAGCGAGGGTGTTCTTCAAGATTGATCTCTGTTCGGGTTATCACCAGTTGAAGATCAGGGATTCAGATATTCTTAAGACTACTTTCAGGACCAGATATGGTCATTATGAGTTTCTTGTTATGTCCTTCGGGCTAACCAATGCCCCAGCAGCATTCATTCATTTGATGAATAGTGTATTTCGGCCTTATCTGGATTCGTTCGTTATTGTATTCATTAATGATATTCTGGTGTACTCGCATAGTCAGGAGGAGCACGCAGAGCATTTGAGAGTTGTGTTGCAGAGACTGAGGGAGGAGAAACTTTATGCAAAATTCTCCAAGTGTGAGTTTTGGTTTAGTTCAGTGGCTTTCTTGGGGAACGTGGTGTCCAACGAGGGTATACAGGTTGATCCGAAGAAGATAGAGGCAGTTCAGAGTTGGCCCAGACCGTCCTCAGCCATAAAGATTCGTAGCTTTCTTGGGTTAGCAGGCTATTATCGCCGGTTTGTTCAGGGATTTTCATCCATTGCATCGCCTTTGACCAAGTTGACCCAGAAGGGTGCCCATTTGTATGGCCGGACGAGTGTGAGGAGAGCTTTCAGAAGCTCAAGACATCCTTGACCACAACTCTAGTATTGGTTTTGCCATCAGCTTCAGGTTCATATACTGTGTATTGTGATGCTTCGAGAGTCAGGATTGGTTGTGTGTTGATGCAAGAGGGTAGAGTTATAGCTTATGCTTCTCGTCAGTTGAAGCCCTATGAGAAGAACTACCCCGTTTATGATTTGGAGTTGGCTGCCATAGTTCATGTATTGAAGATTTGGAGGCATTACTTGTATGGCGTATCTTGTGAGGTGTTCACTGATCATCGCAGTCTTCAGCATTTGTTCAAGCAAAAGGATCTTAATTTGAGGCAACGGAGATGGTTGGAGTTGCTTAAGGATTATGATATCACTATTCTGTATCATCCGGGAAAGGCCAATGTAGCGGCCGATGCTTTGAGCCAAAAGGCAGTGAATATGGGGAGTTTGGCATATATTTCAGTTGGGGAGAGACCCCTTGCAGTTGATGTTCAGGCCTTGGCCAATCGGTTTGTAAGATTGGACATTTCGGAGCCCAGTCGGGTGTTTGCTTGTGTGGTTTCTCGGTCTTCCTTATATGATTGCATCAAAGAGCGCCAGTATGATGATCCGCATTTGCTTGTCCATAAGGATAAAGTTCAGCATGGTGATGCCAGAGATGTGACCATCAGTGATGATGGAGTGTTGAGGATGCAGGGCCAAATTTGTGTGCCCAATGTGGATGGGCTTAGAGCGTTGATTCTGGAAAAGGCCCATAGCTCGCGGTATTCTATCCATCCGAGTGCCGCGAAGATGTATCGGGATTTGAGGCAGCACTATTGGTGGAGAAGAATGAAGAAAAATATTATGGGATTTGTAACTCGGTGTCTCAATTGTCAGCAGGTGAAATATGAGAATCAGAGACCGGGTGGCTTGCTTCAACAGATGGTTATTCCCGAGTGGAAGTGGGAAAGGATCACTATGGACTTTGTGGTTGGACTTCCTCGGACTTAGAAGAAGTTTGATGCTATTTGGGTGATTGTGGATCGGCTGACCAAGTCTGCGCACTTCATTCCTGTGTGTACTACCTATTCTTCAGATCGGTTGGCAGGGATTTATATCCGGGAGATTGTTCGGTTGCATGGTGTTCTGGTTTCCATCATCTCAGACAGAGGTACTCAGTGTACTTCGCAGTTTTGGAGAGCCGTGCAGAGAGAGTTGGATACTCAGGTAGAACTGAGCACAGTGTTTCATCCTCAGACAGACGGACAGTCCGAGCGTACTATTCAAATATTCGAGGACATGTTGCGTGCTTGTGTTATTGACTTTGGAGGTTCATGGGATAAGTTTCTACCACTTGCAGAGTTTGCTTACAACAACAACTACCAGTCGAGTATTCAGATGGCTCCATATGAGGCTTTGTATGGGAGGCGGTGTAGATCTCCAGTTGGTTGGTTTGGGCCTGGCGAGGCTAGACTATTGGGGACAGATTTGGTTCAGGATGCCTTAGAGAAGGTGAAGGTGATTCAGGAGAGGCTTCGTACAGTGCAGTCACGTCAGAAGAGTTATGCGGACCGGAAGGTTCGAGATGTGTCCTACATGGTCGGTGAGAAGGTCTTGCTGAAGGTTTCGCCCATGAAGGGTGTTATGAGATTTGGGAAGAAAGGAAAGTTGAGTCCGCTATTTATTGGGCCGTTCGAGGTGCTTCGGAGGATTGGGGGTGGCTTATGAGCTTGCTTTGCCACCCAGCCTGTCGAGTGTGCATCCGGTATTTCATGTTTCTATACTCCGGAAGTATATTGGGGATTTGTCTAATGTTATGGACTACAGCACGGTTCGGTTGGATGATGATTTGACCTTTGATGTGGAGCCAATAGCTATTTTGGGTTGCCAGGTTCAGAAGTTGAGGTCAAAGGATATAGATTCAGTGAAGGTGCAGTGGAGAGGTCGGCCCGTGGAGGAGGCTACCTGGGAGACCGAGCGGGAGATACGAAGCAGATATCCTCATCTGTTTGAGGCTTCAAGTATGTTTCTTGACTCATTCGAGGACGAACGTTTGTTTAAGTTGGGGAGGATGTGATGACCCGGCCAGTCGTCTCATGAGTTACCGCTCCATTTCCCCCGTTTCAGCTTCTTTACACTTCGTTATTCGTGTTTTATGTGATCGAGTTTATTAGTTCGAGTTCGGAGAGGATAGGGTAAGAAATGAGACACTTAGTCTCTTTTAAGAAGGCTTAAGTTGGAAAAGTCAACCTGATGTTATTGACTTATGTGTTAGAAGTCTCGGAAGTGAGTTCCGATGGTTCGGTTAGTTTCGTGAGGTGATTTGTGACTTAGGAGCGCGATCGGAATGGGTTTTGGAGTTGTAGAGAAGATTTAGGCTTGAATTGGCGAAATTTATATTTTGGCAAATTTCGGTTGATAGGCGAGATTTTGATATAGGGTTCGGAATGGAATTTCGAGAGTTGCAGTAGCTTCATTGTGTCATTTGGGATGTGTGTGCCAAATTTCAGGTCATTCGGACGAGATTTGATAGACCTTTTGATCGAAAGCATAACTTAAGAGTTCTTGGAGTTCTTAGGCCTGAATCCTATGTTAAATTGGTGATTTGATGTTGTTGTGAGCGTTCCGAAGTTTTGAGCAAGTTTGAATGATGTCATTAGATGTGTTGGTACAATTGGTTTGAAGTTCCGGGAGTTCTGGGTAGGTTCCGAGATGTTTTAGTGCAAAAATCATAGCTGTAGCAGGCCTACAGGGGTTGCAGGCCCCAGAACTCACTCATGCATCCGCGCAAAATTAGGTGCGCCCGCGTTGAGTGCTGTGCAGACCGCACAAAGTGGTGTGCGGCAGTGGTAGGTTTCATGCAGACCGCACAAAATGGTGTGCGGCCGCGGTGGGGAACGATCCGCTGGTCCTACTTAGGAAGCTCATATCCTTTGATCCACAAGGAATTTTGAGGTGATTCAAAAACAAAAGTTGTAGCCCTTCGTGTCAAGTTTCCAGAAAGGTAAACATATAGCAATTTGGACATCTATAGCAAAAGTTATGGCCACAATACTAAAGCTTGTCACTGTATAGGCAGGCCTGTGCGGCCGCACGCTGCCATTGCGCGGACCGCACTGGCTTGCGCGGACCGTGTGAGTTTTGGTGCGGCCCGCGTGAGCTGAAACCTGAGGTGTACCTATAAATACGAGGTTTTGGGTTTTATTTAATATTTTGACCTAGAGAGCTCGGATTTTGGCGACTTTTCGAAGGTTTTTCAAGAAATTCATCGGGGTAAGTGATTTTTACTTAGATTTGGCTAGAATACATGAATCTATCACTGAATTCATCATTTAATTCGTGATTTGAGATGAAATTTGGGAAGAAAAATTGTGAAACCTTTCAAAAATGTAAAATGACGATTTGAAGGACCAAATGGTATCGGAATTGGATCATTTTGGTATGGTTAGACTCGTGAGGGTATGAGGATTCTGAAAATGTAAATTTACCTGATTCTGAGACATGGGCCCAAGGCTCGGGTTTTGCTAATTTCAAGATTTTTGATATTTTTCGAATGTTTTCGCTTGAGCTTTATTCCTTTAGCATATTGTGATGTATTCCTTCTGATTTTGGATAGATTCGACGCGCGTGGAGGCCAATTCGAGGGGCAAAGGCGTCGCGAGCTAGAGAATTAGCTAGTTTGAGGTGAGTAATGATTTTAAATGATGTCCTGAGGGTTTGAAACCCCGGAATTATACAACGTAGTGCTATACTAAGTTGATATACACGTTGTGTGACAAGTGTGAGGTTCAATGCTATGAGGATTGTGACTTGGTCCATCCCGAATGATATTTTACTACATTTTTGATTGAGACATATACTTTATTATTGTGAATTGGGCTTGTTGCCATGCTTGGGGCCTTGTGCCGACCTGTAGAACCCTTAGGGGATTTTTGACTGGTTTTCCTCACTTACTTGGTTAAAGAATTTATATCCTCAGTCATGTTTCCAATCATTTAAGAATGATATGAACCGGATTTTCGAAATGTTAGTCATAAATAGATAGAGATATGAGGGCTGAGATCCCGACCATACATTATGCCCGAGAGGCTGTGATTTTGAAATGACAGATAGGGGTCGAGGACCCAATAGTGAGGATATTCTATATGATATGGATCGGGCTACGCGCCGAAGTAGATATATATATATATATATATATATATATATATATATATATATATATATATATATATATATTATACATATTATGGATCGGGTTGCACGCCGCGGAAACTACTTATATGGATCGGGCTGCACGCCGTAGCAATTATATAGTGCTTGGGTTGAAGGAGCCCCTCCGAAGTCTGCACACCCCCAGTGAGCGCAGTCGACTATTATTATTACGGATCGGGCTGTACGCCACAGTGATATACAGATCGGGCTGCACGCTGCGGCGGTATATATATATATATATATATATATATATATATATATATATATTTTGATTCGGTTATCGTGAGAAGTATATGAAAATTGAGAACTGAGGATAAAAACGAATAAATAAACTGAAAGGCTTGAGGAACTGATTCATACTGATTATATTTGTTTTACCTAGTTTAAAGAATTTCACATGATTTCCTCATTCACTGTTGCTTAAATGATTTTATTGTTTTGATATAGAACTGTTTAGTGTCTTTACGTGATTTCACACTGTCAGCCATTATTTATTGTTATTACTCACTGGGTCGGAGTACTCACATTACTCTCTGCACCTCGCGTGCAGTTGCAGGTATTTGTTCACCCGGTAGCGGGTATTGGCTGTGTGGAGGTAGAGTTGTAGAGGTTTTAGCGAGGTGACTACCAGCGTTCGCAACACCACTGCCTTTCTATGTTATTCATTATTTTTGTTCAGTGTATTTCTAGACTGTAAAGTGGAAATTTCACTCTTATAGATGCTTGTAACTTGTGACACCCCGATTTGGGCTGTGTCGGGATGGTTCCTGCTATTGTTAACATTAAAATTTCCATAATTTATGAGTATCATATTATATGTTATTACGGTTATGATGATTAATTGTTTAAAAGAGGTGTTCCGTTTTGGTCTGACTGGCCTTGTCTTCACGAGAGGCGCCATCACGACCGGGTTCGGAGAGTAGGTCATGACATAGCCCCAAATCATGATGATAACAAATAAGTTTCTGTCAAATACGCGGTAAAATCACCAGTCGGGACGGACCAAGTCTCAATCCCCACGCTCATCATCGAGCGCGTGTCTCACCTTAATATAGCACTACGATGTGTAATTCGGGGTTTCAAACCCTCAGAGCATCATTTACAATCATTACTCACCTCGAACCGGCTAATCTCTATCTCGCGACGCCTTTGCCCCTCGAATCGGTCTCCACGCGCGTCGAATCTATCCAAAATCAGAACGAATACATCACAATAGGCTAAGGGAACAAAGCCCAAGCGAAAACAATCGAATTACCACAAAATTCTAGAATTTGGTCAAACCCGACCCCCGGGCCCACATCTCGGAATTTGACAAAATTCACAAACCTCGAATCCTTATACTCTCACGAGTCTAACCATATGAAAATTATCCAATTCTGATACCATTTGGTCCTTCAAATTATCATTTTACATTTTTGAAAGATTTCACAATTTTCTTCCCAAATTACATCCCAAATCACGAATTAAATGATGAATTCAATGATAGATTCATGTACTCTAGCCAAATTTGAGTTAGAATCACTTACCCCGATGAATTTCTTAAAAAACCTTCGAACATTGCCAAAATCCGAGCTCTATAGATCAAACTATTAAATAAAACCCAAAACCTCATATTTATAGAGTACCCCACAGATCTCCACCTCCGTGGGCCGCACAAAATCGACCGCAGTCCGCAAAAAACCAGTGCGGTCCGCATAAAAATAACTGCGGCCGCACAGGCTTCCTCTGCAGTGACAGACTTTAGTATTTTGGCCATAACCTTTGCTACAGATGTCCAAATTGCGATATCTTTACCTTTCTGGAAACTACACACGAAGGAATACAACTTACGTTTTTTAATCATCTCAATATTCCTTGTAGATCAAACGATATGATCTTCCAAATTAGGACCAGCGGAATATTCTTCACCGCGGCCGCACACCATTTTGTGTGGTTCGCACAACACCTACCGCGGCCGCACTTCATTTTGTGCGGTCCGCACAGCACATACCGCAGCTGCACTCCTTTTTGTGTGGACCGCGCGGGTGAGTTCTGAGGCCTGCAACCCTTCTAGACCTGCTACAGCTATGATTTTCGGCCTAAAACATCTCGGAACCTACCCGGAACCTACCCGGAACTCCTGGAACTTCAAACCAATTTTAGCAACACATCCTATGACATCGTTCAAACTTGTTCAAAACTTCGGAACTCTCACAACAGTATCATTCACCAATTTAATATAGGATTCAAGCCTAAGAACTCCAAGAACTCTTAAATTATGCTTTCGATCAAAAAGTCTATCAAATCTCATCCGAATGACCTAAAATTTTGCACACATATCCCAAATGACCCAACGAAGCTACTGTCTCTCTCGGAATTCCATTCCGACCCCTATATCAAAATCTCTCCTATCAACCGGAATCGCCAAAATATCAATTTCGCCAATTTAAGCCTAAATCTTCTCTACAACTCCAAAACCCATTCTGATCGCGCTTCTAAGTCACAAATCACCTTCCGAAGCTAACCGAACCATCGGAACTCACTTCCGAGCCTTCTAACAGATAAGTCAACATCTGGTTGACTTTTCCAACTTAAGCCTTCTTAAAAGAGACTAAGTGTCTCATTTCTTACCAAATCCTCTCCGAACTTGAACTAATCAACCCGTTCACATAAAACATGGATAAAGAAGCGTAAAGAAGCTAAAATAGGGGTAAACGGAGCAGTAACTCATGAGACAACTGGTCGGGTCGTCACATCCTCCCCAATTTAAACAAACGTTCATCCTCGAACGAGTCAAGAAACATACCTGAAGCCTCAAACAGGTGAGGATATCTGCTCCGTATCTCCCGCTCGGTCTCCCAGGTAGCCTCCTCCACGGGCCGACCTCTCCACTGCACTTTCATAGAAGCTATATCCTTTGACCTCAACTTTCGAACTTGACGACCCAAAATTGCTACTGGCTCCACATCATAGGTCAAATCATCATCCAACTGAACCGTGCTGAAGTCCAAAACATGAGACGGATCCCCAATATACTTCCGGAGCATAGAAACATGAAATACCGGATGCACACTCAACAAGCTGGGTGACAAAGAAAGCTCATAAGCCACCTTCCCAATCCTCTGAATCACCTCAAAAGGATGAACCGCAGACTCAACTTTCCTTTCTTCCCAAATATCATAACACCCCCTTCATGGGCGAAACCTTCAGCAAGACTTTCTCACCAACCATGTAGGACACATTTCTAACCTTCCGGTCCGCATAACTCTTCTGTCATGACTGCGATGTACGAAGCCTCTCCTGAATCACCTTCACCTTCTCTAAGGCATCCTGAACCAAATATGTCCCCAATAGCCTAGCCTCGCCGGGCTCGAACCAACCAACTGGAGATCTACACCGCCTCCCATACAAAGCCTCATATGGAGCCATCTGAATACTTGATTGGTAGATGTTGTTGTAAGCAACTCTGCAAGTTGTCGAAACTTATCCCATGAACCTCCGAAATCAATAACACAAGCACGTAACATGTCCTCCAATATCTGAATAGTACGCTCGGACTAACCGTCCGTTTGAGGGTGAAAAGTTGTGCTCAACTCCACCTGAGTACCCAACTCTCGCTGAACAGACTTTCAAAACTAGGAAGTAAACTGAGTACCCCGATCTGAAATGATAGAAACTGGAACACCATGCAGCCGAAGAATATCTCTGATATATAACTCTACTAACCGTTCTGAAGAATATGTAGTACAAATAGGAATAAAGTGTGTGGACTTGGTCTGCCAATCCACAATCACCCAAATAGCATCGAACTTCTTCAAAGTCCGTGGAAGTTCAACAACAAAGTCCATAGTGATCCTCTCCCACTTCCACTCAGGAATGACCATCTGCTGAAGTAAGCCACCCGGTCTCTGATGCTCATATTTTACCTGCTGACAATTGAGACACCGAGCTATAAATCCCACAATATCTTTCTTCATTCTTCTCCACCAATAGTGCTGCCTCAAATCCTGGTACATCTTCGCGGCACCCGGATGAATAGAATACCGCGAGCTATGGGCCTCCTCTAGAATCAACTCTCTCAGCACATCCACATTGGGCACACAAATCCGGCCCTGCATCCTCAACACCCCATCATCACTGATGGTCACATCTATGGCATCATCATGCTGAACTCTGTCCTTAAGGACAAGCAAATGCAAGTCATCATACTGGCGCTCTTTGATGCGATCAAATAAGGAAGACCAAGAAACCACGCAAGCCAACACTTGACTGGGCTCTGAAATATCTAACCTCACAAACCGATTGGCCAAGGCCTGAATATCAACTGCAAGGGGTCTCTCCCCAATTGGAATATATGCCAAACTCCCCATACTCACTGCCTTTTGGCTCAAAGTATCAGCCACTACATTGGCCTTTCCCGGATGGTACAATATGGTGATATCATAATCCTTAAGCAACTCTAACCATCTTCGCTGCCTCAAATTAAGATCCTTTTGCTTGAACAAATGTTGAAGACTGCGATGATCAGTGAATATCTCACAAGATACGCCATACAAGTAGTGCCTCCAAATCTTCAGTGCATGAACTATAGCTGCCAACTCCAAATCATGAATGGGGTAGTTCTTCTCATGGGGCTTCAACTGACAATAAGCATAAGCAATAACTCTACCCTCCTGCATCAATACACAATCAATCCCAACTCTTGAAGCATCACAATATACGGTATATGAACCTGAAGTTGATGGCAAAACCAATACTGGAGCTGTGGTCAAAGCTGTCTTGAGCCTTTGAAAGCTCTCCTCACACTCGTCCGACCATACAAATGGAGCACCCTTCTGAGTCAACTTGGTTAAGGGCGATGCGATCGATGAGAATCCCTGAATAAACCGGCGATAATAGCATGCCAATCCCAGAAAGCTACGAATCTCTGTGGCTGAGGACGGTCTAGGCCAACTCTGAACCGCCTCTATCTTCTTTAGATCAACCTTAATACCCTCGCTGGACACCACGTGTCCCAAGAAAGCCACTGAACTGAGACAAAACTCACACTTGGAGAATTTTGCATAAACCTTCTCCTCCCTCAATCTCTGTAATACAACTCGCAAATGCTCCGCGTGCTCCTCCTGACTACGCGAGTACACCAAGATATCATCAATGAATATAATAACGAATGAAGCCAGATAAGTTCGAAATACATTGTTCATCAAATGCATGAATGCTGCTGGGGCATTGGTCAGCCCGAAAGACATGACAAGAAACTCATAATGACCATATCTGGTCCTAAAAGCAGTCTTAAGAATATCTGCATCCCTGATCTTCAACTAGTGATAGCCCGAACGGAGATCAATCTTGGAGAACATTCTTGCTCCCTGAAGCTAGTCAAATAGATCAGCAATGCGAGGTAAGGGATACTTGATCTTAATTGTTACTTTGTTCAATTGCCAATAATCAATGCACATTCTCATCATGTCATCCTTCTTCTTCACAAACAAAACCGGTGCACCCCAAGGTGACATACTAGGCCGAATGTACCTCTTATCTAAGAGTTCCTAAAGTTGTACTTTTAATTCCTAGAACTCTGCTGGTGCCATGCGATATGGCGGAAAAGAAATGGGCTGAGTGCCCGGCACTAGGTCAATACAAAAATCAATATCCCTGTCTGGTGGCATGCCCGACTGGTCTGCAGGAAACACATTGGGAAAATCCCTCACAATTGGAACAGAATCAATGCTAGGAGTCTCAACTCCCACATACCTCACAAACGCTAAATATGAAAGGCAACCCTTCCCGACCATACGCTGGGCCTTCAAGAAAGATATCACTCTACTAGGAACATAATCAGTCACACCACGCCACTCGATCCGCGGTACACCCGACATAGCCAAGGTGACTGTCTTAGCATGATAGTATAGAATAGCACGACACGGAGATAGTCAATCCATGCACAAAATGACATCAAAAACCACCATGCTCAATAGCAATAGATCTACTCGGGTCTCCAAACCCCCAATAGTCACTACACATGACCGGTACACACGGTCAACAACAACAGTATCACCCACCAGGGTAGATACATGATTAGGTAAAGCAAGAAACTCGCGTGGCATGCCCAAATAACGAGCAAAGTATGATGACACATAGGAAAAGGTGGAACCGGGATCAAATAATACAAAGGAATCTTTGTGGCAGACTGAAACAATACCTGTAATGATAACATCTGAAGCAATAACATCTGTCCTGCCTAGAATAGCATAAAGACGAGCCTGGCCACCGCCTGATCAACCTCCCCCTCTAGGGCAACCCCTGGCTTCCTGACCCCCACCCCAAGCTAGCTGGGCAAGTGGTGAACTAACTGGAGTAGAAGTCGAGGGCTGACCCCTCTGCTGAAGCTGACCATCACAAAGTCGAGGGCACTGCCTCCTCATATATCCAAACTCTTCGCACTCATAACAACTACTCGATGCTGAAGATGGGGACTGAAGGGAACCCCTGGCACCAGAATGACCAATAGAAGGACCTGGCATGGAAGAACCTTAAGTTGACGGGGCACGAGATGAACTCTGAGCTGGGAGGGCACTAAGTGATGACTGGCCCTGCTGAGTACCGTGATAACCATGACCCGAAGATGCCCCACGATAACCTGGGCGGGCTGACTGAGCAGGCTTGAAAGAACGACCTCTACCATGCTGTAACTGGCCCCTCGAAGGAGCACCACTGTAACTGCCCGATCCTCGAGGCCTCTTGGCCTCCTCTCCTCTCGATCCTGACGACGAACCGTCTCAATCTCGCGAGCGATATCAACCACCTCCTCGAATGTAGCACCCAACACTCTCTCTCTGGTCATAAGAATGTGGAGATGATATTCAAGGCCATCAACAAATCTCCTGATCCTCTCATGATCTGTCGGAACCATCCAAACGGCATGACGAGCCAACTCAGAAAACCTAGACTCATACTGTGACACAGTCATATCCCCATACTTTAGCCACTCAAACCGTGTACGCAGCTCCTCTATGCAGGACTGCGGTAAATACTTCTCCAAGAAGAGAGTGGAGAACTCCTGCCAAGTAAGGGGCGCTGCTCCAACCGGCCTACGCCTCTCATACGCCTCCTACCAAGTGAAGGCAGCCCCAGAAAACCGAAAGGTAGTAAATGCCACACCACTAGACTCAAGAATCCCTGCTGTACGGAGCATCCGCTGGCACTTATCCAAGAAACCCTGAGCATCCTCACCCTCTGTTCCACTAATTGTCGGAGGCTGGGGTCTACCAAACCTCTTAAGACGATGCTGCTCATCATCCGGTATAACTGGAACAACAAACTCCTGAGCTGGTGTAACCGGCTGGGCTGGAGGTGACTCCGGCGTCTGATGTCCCTGCACTACCTGCTCAGGTGTGCGAGCAGCGGGGGTCTGATTGCCTCTCCCAGCCTGTGAAGTAGCTGCTGTTGTGGTGGCTGAAACTGCCTAAGCCAGGTTAGTACAAACCGATAATATCTGTGTCAAGGCCTCTTGAAGACCCGGAATCATGATGGGCACAGCTGGTGCCTGTACTGGTGCTGTTGGAGCATCCATAGCTGGAGTCTGATCCGGAGCTAGGGTAGCTGGTAGTTCTACAAGTGCTGCCCTCGCTGCTCTTCCTCTGTCGCGACCATGACTGCGTCCACGGCCTCTGGTGGTCTCAGCTGGTGGCACTGGTGGTCATCCACCTTGTCTGGTAGCTCGCGTCCTCACCATCTATGAGATAATAGACTAACAGAAGTTTAGTACTTGGACGAACAAGTTCGCACGACAAGAATTTCAAGAATATGAAGTTTTTCCTAAAGGTTCTGCAACCTTTCGAGGATAAATACAGACTTCTCTGTATCGATCCGCGAGACTCTACTAAACCTGCTCATGACTCGTGAGACCTATGTAATCTAGGCTTTGATAACAACTTGTCACGACCCTAATCTCCGAACCCGGTCGTGATGGCGCCTCTCATGAAGACAAGGCCAGCCAGTCCAACACAGTACACTTCTTTAAGCAGTTAATTACCATAAAATAGTTTAAAGCATGATTTAATAGCAATAATTCATGGAAATATAGATAACAATAGAAGAAACCATCCCGACATGGCCCAAGCTAGGGTTTCACAAGTCATGAGCAACTAATGATCCTGATACGAGTCTACTAGGTATGATGTATGGTACAATAGTTTGAAAGACATAGAATTAATAAGATAGAGGGAGGCACGGGGCTGAGGACGCCAACAGCTACCTCGTAGTCTCTGAAACATTGCTTGGACTGGAAGGATCAGCACTCTAGAGCAGGATCTGCTATGCCTGAATCTGCACACAGGGGTGCAGGGAGTAAAGTGAGTACTCTGAATCAGTGAGTAACAAATATAAATAATGGCTGAGAGAAAGAAAGCACGTGAAAACACAAAGCAATCTATACTGATGCAGTAAAATCACTTAAAACAGTAAATCAGGAAAATATCAAGTAAACTTCCTTTTTCAACTAGTAAAAACAAGTAATTTGGCAGGTAACTAACAAATAGAAATCCTCCCCTCGGGCACAATATCAATCACTTAGAACAGTATCAGCCCCTCGAGCTCACTCTTAGTACAATATCAGCCCCTAGGGCTCACTCTCAGTACAATATCAGCCCCTCGGGCTCAATCTCAGTACAATATTAGCCCCTCGGGCTCACTCTCAGATCATGATAGGTACCCGCGCTCACTGTGGGTTTGTAGACTCCGAAGGGGCCCCTTATGGCCCAAGCGCTATATCAAGCCACATCGTAGCATCATCTCTCGGCACTCGGCCTCACATCACTCAAGCCACCTTGTGGCATATAAAGTATCACAGGCCCTCGGCCTCATATCACTCAGTGTATCCTCACATCTGGCCCTCGGCCGCACTCAGTCAGAAAATCATCACAAGACCCTCGAGCATTAGTAAAACAGTAGTTCTCAGTCCAAAACATCATTTAGAAATATCATTTAAGTTTTTAAATCTGAGTAAAAGTGTCTGAGTTTGTAAACAGTACATATCAATAGGACTGAGTTCAAATAATAAGTCAAAACAGTGAGGACAACAGTGATAAAAATCCCCGAAGGGTTCAAATAGTTGGCATGAAGTCCAGATATGGCAATCAGCCCAAATCATGATGATGATAAAAAAGTTTCAGTCAAATATGCGGTAAAATCATCAATCGAGATGGACCAAGTCACAATCCCCAATAGTACACGACCCCACTCTCGTCATCAGTGTGTGTCTCACCTAAATATAGCACTACGATGTGCAATCCGGGGTTCCAAACCCTCGGGGCATCATTTACAATTATTATGCACCTCGAACCGGCTAATTCTCTACCTCGCTACGCCTTTTCCCCTCGAATTGGCCTCCACACGCGTCGAATCTATCCAAAATCAGAACGAATACGTCACAATATGCTAAGGGACCAAAGCCAAAGCAAAAACAATCGAATTACTAAAATATTCCAGAAATTGGTCAAACCCGACCCCTGGGCCCACATCTCGGAATTTGACACAATTCACAAAACTAGAATCCTTATACTCTCACGAGTCTATCCATACGAAAATTATCCAATTCCGATACCATTTGGTCCTTCAAATCATCATTTTATATTTTTGAAAGATTTCACAATTTTCTTCCCAAATTCCATCCCAAATCACGAATTAAATGATGAATTCAATGATAGATTCATGTACTCTAGCCAAATCTGAGTTAGAATCACTTACCCCGACGAATTTCATGAAAAATCTTCGAAATATCACCAAAATCCGAGCTCTCTAGGTCAAAATATAAAATAAAACCCAAAACCTCATATTTATAGAGTACCCCACAGATTTTCACCTCCACGGGCCGCACAAAATCGACCGGGTCCGCACAAAACCAGTGCGGTCCGCACAAAAATGACCGCGGCCGCACAGGCTTTCCTCTGCAGTGACAGGATTTAGTATTTTGGCTATAACATTCACTACAGATGTCCAAATTGCTATAACTTTACTTTCTGGAAATGATACACGAAGGGCTACAACTTTCGTTTTTGAATTATCTCAAAATTCCTTGTAGATCAAAAGATATCCGCTTCCGAAGTAGGACTAGCGGAATGTTCTTCTCCGCGGCCGCACACTATTTTGTATTGTCCGCACAACACCTACCGCGGCCGCACTTCATTTTGTGCGGTCTGCGCGGGTGAGTCCCGAGACCTACAACCCTTCTGGACCTGCTACAGCTATGATTTTAGGCCTAAAACATCCCGAAACCTACCTGGAACCTACCCGGAACTCTCGGAACTTAAAATCAACTGTACCAACACATCCCATGACATCGTTCAAACTTGTTCAAAACTTAGGAATGCTCACAACAACATCAATCACCAATTTAACATAGGATTCAAGCCTAAGAACTCCAAGAACCTTTAAATTATGCTTTCGATAAAAAAGTCTATCAAATCTCGTTCGAATGACCTAAAGTTTTGCACACACATCCCAAATGACACAATGAAGCTACTGCCACACTCAGAATTCCATTCCGACTCCTATATCAAAATCTCGCCTATCAACCAGAACTGCCAAAATATCAACTTCGCCAATTTAAGCCTAAATCCTCTCTACAACTCCAAAACCCATTCCGATCCTGCTCCTAAGTCACAAATCACCTCCTGAAGCTAACCAAACCATCAGAACTCACTTCCGAGCCTTTTAACACATAAGTCAACATCCGGTTGACTTTTCCAACTTAAGCCTTCTTTAAAGAGACTAAGTGTCTCATTTCTTACCAAATCCTCTCCGAACTCGAACTAATCAACTCGATCATATAAAACACGGATAACAAAGCGTAAAGAAGCTGAAATAGGGGAAATCGGAGCGGTAACTCATGAGACGACTGGCCGGATTATCACACCGGCAAGGGAACAACAGTTAAATAATTAAATCCCGGCAAGGGAGCAACAATTAAACAATTAAATCCCGGCAAGGGAACAACAAATAAATCAACAATAGCCCGGCAAGGGTGACAACATAATGATCTCTTCTCTTTCTCAATTTTACTTCACAATTCACTTCACAACTCGAGCTAATGGTCTAGAGGTGCGATTATCACTTATACTTCCACAACTCATTTCACAACTCGAGCAAATGCTCTAAAAGTTCAATTGTCACTTATACTTTCACAATTTTGCTATACAACTAGAGCCAACGTTCCTCAATGTTCATAGATCACAATTCTTTCCACAAACTTTATACAACAATTATAAATCTTCACCAAGGCATGAACAATAACACGAAATCATGAAATCACAATATAAGACCCACAGTCATGCTTGACACCAACGTATAGATACTCGTCAGCATGCCTATACATTGTACTCGATAAGAAACAAATAACAAATAGGACACAACTCCTAATTCCTCAAGCTAAGGTTAGACCAAACACTTACCTTGATGCAACGAACACAATTCAAGCCTCAATTACCGCTTTACCTCTTGTTTCCATCACCAACTCGCTTGTATCTAGCCATAATTTGCTTAACGATATCAATAAATGCTAAATGAATCAATTCTAATGCATGAAAATAGGTTTTATAAAGATTTCCCCAAAAAGTCAAAAATCGACCCCCGGCCCACTTGGTCCAAACTCGAAATTCGGACCAAAACCTGATTACCCTTTCCCCCACGAGCTCAAATATGTAATTTGTTTTGAAATCGGACCTCAAATCGAGGTCCAAATTCCCATTTTTGTGAAAACCTAGTTCTACCCAAAACACCCAAATTCCCCCATGAAAATAATTGATTTGAAGTTGAAATCATGTTAAAAGATGTTAATGATTGAAGAAAACAAGTTAAAAATGACTTACAATTGATTTGGAGAAGAAAGGTTATTTGAAAAATCGCCTCTTATGTTTTTGGGGTTTTGAAAAGAGAAAGATAACTTAAAAATCCGTTTAAATATACTCCTCTCAGACCCTCTCCGCGGACCGCATAAAAAAGATTGTGGCCGTGGAGCTCCACCGTGGACCGCATAAAAAGGACTGTGGCCGCGGAGCTCCACCGCGGACCACAAGAAATCGAGCGCGGCCGCGGAGGCTTGGCCTTGCTCACCGCGGACCGCACAAATCCCACCGCGGTTGCGGAGTCCCCACCGCGACCGCGAAGTTTCCACCGCGGACCGCGAGACCTGGCTTCAGAGACCTACAACTTCTATGAATCTGCAATTTTTTCCTAAGTTCAAAACTTGCCGAACCAAACACACGTACTAACTCAACAACATCATACGAACCTATCTGTGTGATCAAATCGCCAAAATAACCTCAATAACAATGAATCAAAGCTCAAAACCAAGAACTTTTTCTCAAACTTCATCAAGTATCAAATTTAGCAATTTAGGTCCGAATCACGTCAAACGGCGTCCGCTTTCAGCCAAACTTTACAGAAATGACTTAAACCATATATAAGACCTATACCGGGCACTGGAACCAAAATATGGGCATGATACCATCTCTTTCTAATCAAACATCATTTCAAATTTCCTTAAATATTTTCAGAAAACAATTTCATTTAAAAATTCATTTCTCGGGCTCGGGACCTCGGAATTCGATTCCGGGCATACGCCCAAGTCCCATATTTTCCTACGGACACTCCAGGACCGCCAAATCGCGGATCGGGGTCCTTTTACCCAAAATATTGACCGAAGTCAAATTTATTAATTTTACAGTCAAAACATATCATTTTTCATAAAATTTCATATCTAAGCTTTCCGGCTACGCACCCGGACTGCGTACGCAAATCAAGGTGACTCTAAATGAGGTTTTCAAGGCCTCATAACACGGAAGTTTCGTTTTAAAACAAGTGATGACCTTTTGGGTCATCACATTCTCCACCTCTAAAACAATCGTTCGTCCTCGAATGGACAGAAGAAGGAAGTACCTGAGTCAGGGAAAAGATGGGGATAACTGCTTCACATATCGGGCTCGGACTCCCAGGTCGATGCCTCAGCGGGCTGACCTCTCCACTTAACACGAAATAAAAGAAAACTCTTCGACCTCAACTGATGAACCTGCCGGTCTAGAATAGCTATCGACTCCTCCTCATAAGACAAGTCCTTGTGCAACTGGACAGTGCTGAAATCTAACACGTGGGATGGATCGTCGTGATATTTCTGAAGCATGGACACATGAAACACTGGATGCACGGCTTATAAGCTTAGCGACAATGCAAGTCTATAAGCCACCTCTCCCACTCGATCAAGAATCTCAAATGGACCAATGAACCTAGGGCTAAGCTTGCCCTTCTTCCTGAATCTCATCACGCCCTTCATATGCGACACTCGAAGCAATATCCGCTAACCTACCATGAATGCCAAATCTCGAACCTTGCGGTCGACATAACTCTTTTGCCTGGACTGAGCGGTACGAAGTCTATCCTGAAGAATCCTGACCTGGTCGAAAGCCTCCTGAACCAGATCCGTACCCAACAATCGAGCCTCTCCCGACTCAAACCATCCAACGGGAGATCGACACTGCCTACCATATAAAGCCTCATAAGGAGCCATCTGGATACCCGACTGGTAACTATTATTGTAGGCAAACTCTACTAAAGGCAAAAACTGATCCCACGAGCCTCCAAAGTCAATGACACAAGCTCGGAGCATATCTTCCAAAATTTGAATAGTCCGCTCGGACTGCCCGTCCGTCTGAGGATGAAATGTTGTACTCAACTCAACTTGGGTGCCCAAATCTCGTTGAACTGCTCTCTAGAAACGCAAGGTAAACTGCGTACCTTGGTCTGAAATGATAGATACAGGTACACCATGAAGACGAATAATCTCCCGGATATAAATCTCAACAAACCTCTTGGATGAATAGGATACCGCCAAAGGAATGAAATGCACTGACTTGGTCAGCGTATGAACAATGACCCATACTGCATCAACTTCCTCCGAGTCTGCGGGAGTCCAACAATGAAATCCATAGTAATCCGCTCCCACTTCCACTCAGGAAGCTCAATCCTCTGAAATAAACCACCAGGCCTCTGATGCTTATACTTGACCTGCTGACAATTCAAACAACGAGCCACATATGCTACGATGTCCTTTTTCATTCTCCGCCACCAATAATGTTGTCGCAAATCCTGATACATCTTCTCGACGCCCGGATGAACAGAGTACCGGGAGCTATGGGCCTCCTCTAAAATCAACTCTCGAAGCCCATCCACATTTGGCACACACACTCGACCCTATACTAACTCAACAAAATCATACGAACTTATCTATGTGATCAAATCGTCAAAATGACCTTAATAACAATGAATCAAAGCTCAAAACCAAGAACTTTTTCTCAAACTTCATCAAGTATCAAATTTAGCAATTTATGTCCGAATTACGTCAAACGGCGTCCGTTTTCAACCAAACTTTACAGAAATGACTTAAACCATATATAAGACCTGTACCGGGTGATGGAACCAAAATACGGGCCCGATACCATCTCTTTCTAATCAAACATCATTTCAAATTTCCTTAAATATTTTTAGAAAATAATTTCCTTTAAAAATTCATTTCTCGGGTTTGGGACCTCGAAATTCGATTCCGGGCATACGCCCAAGTCCCATATTTTCCTACGGACCCTCCGGGACCGCCAAATCGCAGATCCGGGTCCGTTTATCCAAAATGTTGACCGAAGTAAAATTTATTCATTTTACAATCAAAACTTATCATTTTTCACAAAATTTCATATCTAAGCTTTCCGGCTACGCGCTCGGACTGCGTACGCAAATCGAGATGACTCTAAATGATGTTTTCAAGGACTTAGAACAGAAAAGTTTCGTTTTAAAACAAGTGATGACAAAAGGTCCTCACAATTTAATATAGTCTAGTACTTCTAACCATGTCTATAAAATACCATTTGTCTTACCATATTGTCACGACCTAATTCCCGAACCTGGTCGTGATGGTGCCTCTCATGAAGACAAGGCCAGCCATTCAACCCAATTCATCCTTTTAAGATAATTAATTAATACAATTATAGTATAAACATGGTTTAATAATATCTAATAGCGGAAAGTACAGATAAAATACGGAAATCCAACCCAACTCAGCCCTAACCGGGGTGTCACAAGTCGTGAGCTACTACAGAGTTTACTAAAATTCTACAAAGTATGGAATTAGGAATAACATCTGAAGATATCATAAATACAGAAGATAAGGGAGAAAACGGGTCTGCGAACACCATGCAGCTACCTCGATAACTCCGATGAAAACTGAACAACAGAAAATTCGCTCTATGCCTCAGGAATACCTGTACCTGCACACATGGTGCAGGGAGTAATGTGAGTATTCCGACCCAGTGAGTAATAAATATAAATAATAACTGAAGGTAAGAAAACACGTTAAGGCACACAACACTCTATACAGAAGAAATGAAATCATTTAAGATAACAATTCAGTGAAACATCATGTGAAATTTCTTTTAAACCAGTAAAAAAAAGATAATTTGGCAGTAAAATGACAAGTAGAAATCTGCCTCTCGGGCTCAATATCAAAACAACAAATAGAAATCTGCCCCTCGGGGTCAGTATCAAAATAATAAGTAGAAATCTGCCCCTCGGGCTCAGTATCAAAATAATAAGTAGAAATCTGCCCCTCGGGCTCAGTATCTCATAACAGTATCAGCCCCTCGTGCTCAGTATCTCAGAACAGTATCAGCCCCTCAGGCTTAGAACAGTATGAAGCAACCAGTCAATGAAATAAGAACACATAATTATTATGGCGGATAATGCAGATGAGGAATAAATGCAAGAGTGCAATGCAATGCATATGACGGTACCCTCTGGTACCCACTGTGGCGTGCAGCCCGAGCTATCCAAATTTATTTATCGTCGACGACGCTCACTGGGGGTAAGTACAGACTCCGGAGGGGCTCCTACAACCCAAGCGTAATAACAAGCCATCTCGTGGCATCAATCAAGTCCTGGTCAGTCATTGTTACCTGACCAATTTATATCACACAGTGCCATTGTTACCACTATTTCAAGTCACATCATACAGTGCCATTGTTACAACTGTTTCAAATTACTGCTGCGGCACGCAACCCGATCTATGCTCAGTCCAGAAATCATAATAAGCCCCTTGGGCATTTGTAAAACAGTAGTTCTCAGCCCGAAATATCATTTAAGTTTTCAAATCTTAGAAAGATGGCTAAGTTTTCAAAACAGTATTTAAAACCTTGGACTGAGATCAAATGATATGTATGTATGCGAAAACAGTGATGTCAATCCCTGAAGGATTCAAATAATTGGCAAGAAGCCCAAATGTAACAATTAAATCCAAGTAAGGATGATTTTCAATTTAGTTCAAGTAGAAAACACGGTAAAAACATCTCTCGGGACGGACTAAGTCACAATCTCCAATGGTGCTCTATCCCACGCCCGTTATCCGGTGTGCAAGTCACCTCAATATAGAATTACGATGTGAAATTCCGTGGTTTCAAACCCTCAGGACATCATTTACATCAATTACTCACCTCAAACTGGCTACTTCTTTAGCTCGCGCCAACTTTTCCCCTCGAATTGGCCTCCACGTGCGTCGAATCTGCCCAAAATCACAACGAATATGTCGCATTATGTTAAAGGGACAATACCCAATCGAAAGCAATCGAAAAATATCAAAATTCACGAATTTAACAAAACTCGAGCCCCGGGACCACATCTCAAAACTCAAAAGTTTTTATACCAAAATGTTCATCGTCCTCTCACGAGTCCGTACATATAAAGAACACAAAAATCGGAGCTCGTTTGACCCTTCAAATCTACCCTAGAAAATCTCAAAAACACAAGCCCTAAAACCCCACTTTTCTACTGATTTTCATGTTCTAATTCACATATAACTTTGTATTTAACTTGGAAATAAGTAGAAATAACTCACCTTTGATGCTTGATAAAATTCCCCTTGAAATTCTCTCCAAAATCATCCAAGCCAAATCAAAGAAATGAAAGAAATAAGCCAAATCCCTGTTTAATGAATCTGCCCGTACTTCGTCGAGTTGTACCTTGCACTTGTGCTATACAAGTTGTACATCCTATTAAAAATTTTCCTTGTCGGACACCTTCTGTTTAAACACCCATAACGTCTTGTATAAATATCCAAATTACAAAGGGTTTGAAGATTTAGAAACTAGACTCGAAGATCTTTAATTTAATAGGTTGTACACCATATAACTCTTTATATATCCCGAGATATGAGCTTCTAAAGTCGGCTCCATGAAATGAGAAAATTCTGGAGAAACTGCTCCACCAGTCATCTCCAATCGATCATCACTTTCTCTATAGCTTTCGTTTTTAAATTCCGAAGGGCTACAACTTTCGTTTGTGAATCATCTCAAAATTTCTTGTAGATCAAAAGATATAGGCCTCTAAAGTACGCTCCACAACTGCACATTTGCTGTCCAAAGACAGCTTAGCAGCAGAAATTGCAGCAGCTTTTTTTTTTTCTTTTTGGGTCCGAATTCCATTCCGTTAACCTTCCGAAATCCACCCGAGGCTCTCGGGACCTTAACCAATTATATCAACATGTCCCACAATATCATTCAAACTTGTCCCAACCTTTGGAACACCCAAAATAACATCAAAACAACAAATCATCATCGGATTCAAGCCTATGAATCTCAAGAACTTCCAAATTCCATTTTTGATCAAAACCCAACCAAACCACGTCCGAATGACCTCAAATTTTGCAGACAAGTCCAAAATGACATAACGAAGCTACAGCAACTCTCGGAATTCCATTCCGACCCTTGGATCAAAATCTCACCTATCAACCGAAATTCGCCAAAATACTAACTTTGCCAATTCAAGCTTAATTCTACACCGGTCATCACAAAAATATTCCGGATACACTCCTAAGTCCCAAATCATCTAACGAAGCTATCCGAACCATAAAATTCGCATTTCGAGCCCTCTAACACATAAGTCAATATCCGGTTGACTTTTCCAACTTAAACTTCCTTAAAAGAGACTAAGTGTCTCAAACCTTACCAAAACTAGTCCGAATAACTTCAAATTTTGCACACAAGTCACATTCGACATTACGGACTTGCACCAACTTTCGGAATCGCATTCCGACCCCGATATCAAAATTTCCACTTCCGGTCGAATTTTCTCAAAAACCTTCAAATTTCTATATTTAGCCAAATGACTTCAAAATGACCTCCGGACATTCGAATTCACTTCCGATCGCGCTCCCAACTCCAGAATCACCATACGGAGCTATTCCCAGACTCGGAATCCCAAACGGACATCTATCACTCTGAAATGCCTTCCAACCCAAATTTATGAAATTCTTCTAAAATACAAACTTCCACAATATATGCCGAAATGCTCACGGGTTATCCAAAACCAAATCCGGACATACGCCCAAGTCTGAAATCATCATACGAACATGCTGGAACTTTCCGATCCCAATTCCGAGGTCGTTTACTCAAAATTCCAATCTTAGCCATTTTCTTCAACTTAAGGTTGCCGCAATGAAAAGTTTCTTTCCAATTTGACTCCGAATTTCCCGAAATTCAACTCTGACCATACGTACAAGTCAATATACCTGAAATGAAGTTGTTCATGACTTCCAACTACTGAACAATGCACTAGAGCTCAAAATGTCCGGTCGGGTCGTTACATTCTCCCCCACTTAAATGGACGTTCGTCCTCGAACGTTCCAAGAACTGCTCTTAAGTTATCTGAAATCACTGTTTAACACTTCGTGCACCTGCCCGTGCTACCACAACTCATATGGACACATTAGTTTGATCAAATTTGCAGATATCCTCTTTTATCCATACAATAAGCTCAGAACCCAATTCCAACACCTGAAATTCTCTGCCAAACCTGTTCCCTGTATATAAACACTGTATCAACTACCACACGAGGTACTAGAACACGACTACGTATCTTTGTTGAATTAGCACCATGCATCGCATAATTCACCA
The DNA here is from genome assembly GCF_000393655.2 of Nicotiana sylvestris. Lineage (NCBI taxonomy): Eukaryota > Viridiplantae > Streptophyta > Magnoliopsida > Solanales > Solanaceae > Nicotiana > Nicotiana sylvestris. The sequence goes on along the minus strand of NC_091068.1, from coordinate 88,607,226 downwards.
TCTAACCACAATGACACTCCATGAACCTTAATAGCCAAAATTCTACGACTCTGATGCTCCCAATGCATATGATGGTATACCTATACATTCTGTTATAATGCTGACAATACAACCACAATGGAGGAGATGTGCAGAAATTTCTAACCAATTGCAGAGTTAACCAAACATTAATTCTCTCATTTTTGACTAAAATCATCACCTCATTGCTACCCAAATACTGGTAACTGCCCTGTAATATACCTCACATAAACCCACTGCAATGGTCCCCGTTACCAATAGTCTCGCCTCACCTAGTACGAGCTGCTCAGACAACCAATCACCACAGACAATGACCAACGGCCTCACATGATGCAAAAATGCGCCAATAGGCCATAATACGAACAAGATACATAAGGAAATAATTCAGGAATGGACTGCTCAACTCACACAACTAATATGGACTTTTCCCCAGAGAATAGGAATTTATCAAGCCGTTTCACAGCACACATGGCACAATCACAATATTACATGAGTTGACGAACACGGAACAACATATGATATTCCAACACCCCTCCTTGAGGAGAGCTATACTAAAATGAACAAATTTGACTCACATGAAGCCCAAAATACTATTTAAATCCATTTACCCACTTCAGGTCGATTCTGCTCGCACTGAACTAGGATGATAGCCTTTCCTGGACCCGTAATAAGTCATTTCTTCTCATAACATGAAAGAACTACCACCATAGCCGGGAAAACACCCCACAATCCACAACCAAATGAACCGAACGACTTCATATAGATCTTAGATATTCTTCCAACATTTCAACTTTCTTAAGTCCCCAAAATTTGACTAACTCCTAGATTTTTCAAATATTTTGGCAGAGTATCCCTTGTAATTGGGCCTATCCACCTGTCAGAGTAACACCAAAACAACTCCTAACAGCATGTCCACAACCCAACAAGCACCACAAGTATATCAATAACACTAATCTCCGCATTACAAGCCCGACATTATCACAATGATATTTTGACATGAAACACATCATTTGTATGATCATAACCACATTTCTGGTCTTAATAGTTGTTCATAAATAATTCCATCATTATCAATAAATCTCATATTAACCACCACCTCATTTCAAATTTTCACAATACTGACAACAGAATGTGAGGCATGAAGACCTCATTATTACTTACTCGGATTAATGAGTCACATTTAACGCCACCTGGGAACTCATTTCATAAGCTAAAACTCAATATTTACAGTACGAAAATGGCTGAATATGAACATAAAATATATAAGAATTATCAAATCAACCTAACTGGCATGACTCCCTTTAATATTATCGTACGAATTAAACTTTACGAAGGAAAACTTTAAACTCATAATTATTTACCACAAGGACCTTGTCCTTACATAACCTCCACCGCGGCTTGCAGCCCGGTTTAAATATTTCACATTGTGCCAACTGCAGTTTCAATTTCCTTTCTTTCTTCTTCTCAATAAATTTCGTAAACATTTTTTTTTCATAGCACATAACAAACCCTCATACCGGTAGGGCATATAATTCATAAAACAAGTTGGAACCAATTATTCCGAAATACATTAAACCCATTGTAGTGAATAATAAACATTACTTTAACCTTACCCCAAATCCTTGGAGCCCAATTTCTAACATCCAGAATTCTTTTCAAGACCCGAATCTCACATACACACACTGTATAAGTCCGAACAAACTGTGTCAAGCCATAACAATAACCCTAGATATAATCGCATAACATACGACACAACTCGTATACTCGCAACACCATTCTCGATCACCATAACCACTCAAACCAACCAAGTACCAGTAGGAAACCCCACATTAAACAGAACCTCGCTCCAAAACCTTCGTACCCCATCAATAATGAAGAAATATATAGGAACTCACAATACACAACACGTTCCCCATACCTGTAGAAAGTATCTATTTTACCATGGTAGAAACCATCAAGAACACTTGGAAATCCATTTTCTCCTAATCAAGCTATCAGAACTTAATTCCTCTAATTCAACTAGGCCACACAGGTCATCAAACTCAGAAATATTGCCATATTACTACAGCTAGTTCAACAAAAATTCTTCACAAGCTTAGGTAACATAGACCGTAAAATACCTCAATTCCACTACTAAGATCACCTTCATTCTCGTGACAATCAACTCAAATTTCTCAATTAGAGTCAAATTCAAATCTCAACACATACACCCTGTTAGAAGAAAAGAAACTCTCTACTCAACATTATAAGGAACACACCTACGTAGATTATTCCGCATGAGATAACCCACTTACTTTGCCTCCAATTAACATTTTTGTATACCTTCCACCGTCATACACATTACACAATCACTTAGTCTTCCTAGGTCTAAACTCATACTGTAACATGAAATTTACTTCACTCCAAACAGGAGACTTGAAAAGATTCTTCACGCCCATAACTCGGAGCTACTCCTCTAATCACAATGGAAATCATACACTTAATAGTTCACCTATCATCCAGCAGATCTTCCTCGACACTTTCAAGTCATATAGAAACATCTCGTAGTACTAACATACCCATCACATTGCTACCCAGCCGTCATTCCCGCTAATATGGGCAATACCGGATATATAAGTTCAAAGCACTTGCTCACACAATCAACACCTCGGTGCTTAAGCCGTAGGAAAAGATACGGCCTCAAGTCCTTCAGACTGGCCCAACATCAACTCATAGAGATCACGTCTCGCCCCTCAATCAGGGAATCACAAGCCATCAAGGCACATCTGATACTGAGCGCTCATGCTTGCATGCGAACGCGTGGAAGGAATTTTAAGAGTTACTTTTCAAGCTGAATCAAGAATGCATGATAAGAATTCAAGAATGTGAAGTTTTCCTAAAGGTTCTGCAGCCTCTCGAGGATAAATACAGACGTCTCCGTACCGATCCGCGAGACTCTACTAAACCTGCTCATGACTCGTGAGACCTATGTAACCTAGGCTGTGATACCAACTTGTCACGACCCAATTCTCGAAACTGGTCGTGATGGAGCCTCTCATGAAGACAAGGCCATCCATTCAACCCAATTCATCCTTTTAAGATAATTAATTAACACAATTATAGTATAAACATGGTTTAATAATATCCAATAGCGGAAAGTTTAGATAAAATACGGAAATCCAACCCAACTCAGCCCTAACCGGGGTGTCACAAGTCGTGAGCTACTACAGAGTTTACTAAAATTCTACAAAGTATGGAATTAGGAACGACATCTGAAGATATCATAAATACAGAAGATAAGGGAGAAAACGGGACTGCGAACGCCATGCAACTACCTCGATAACTCCGATGAAAACTGAACAGCAGAAAACTCGCTCTATGCCTCAGGAATACCTGTACCTGCACACATGGTGCAGGGAGTAATGTGAGTACTCCGACCTAGTGAGTAATAAATATAAATAATGACTGAAGGTAAGAAAACACGTTAAGGCACACAACACTCTATATAGAAGAAGTGAAATCATTTAAAATAACAATTCAGTGAAACATCATGTGAAATTTCTTTTAAACCAGTAAAAAAAAGATAATTTGGCAGTAAAATGATGAGTAGAAATCTGCCTCTCGGGCTCAATATCAAATTAACAAGTAGAAATCTTCCCCTCGGGCTCAGTATCAAAATAATAAGTAGAAATCTGCCCCTCGGACTCAGTATCAAAATAAGAAGTAGAAATTTTCCCCTCGGGCTCAGTATCTCATAACAGTATCAGCCCCTCGGGGTCAGTATCTCAGAACAGTATCAGTCCATCAGGCTCAGAACAGTATGAAACAACTAGTCAATGAAATAAGAGCACATAATTATTATGGCGGATAATACATATGAGGAATAAATGCATGAGTGCAATGAAATGCATATGACGGTACCCTCTGGTACCCACTGCGACATGCAGCCCGAGCCATCCATATTTATTTATCGTCGACGGCGCTCACTGGGGGTGTGTACAGACTCCGGAGGGGCTCCTACAGCCCAAGCGCAATAACAAGCCATCTAGTGGCATCAATCAAGTCCTGGTCAGTCATTGTTACCTGACCAATTTATATCACACAGTGCCATTGTTACCACTGTTTCAAGTCACATCATACAGTGTCATTGTTACAACTGTTTCAAATCACTACTGCGGCGCGCAGCCCGATCCATGCTCAGTCCAGAAATCATAATAAGCCCCTTGGGCATTTGTAAAACAGTAGTTCTCAGCCGGAAATATCATTTAGAAATATCATTTAAGTTTTCAAATCTTAGAAAGATGGGTGAGTTTGCAAAACAGTATTTAAAACCATGGACTGAGATCAAATGATATGCATGTATGCGAAAACAATGATGTCAATCCCTGAAGGATTCAAATAATTGGCAAGAAGCCCAAATGTAAAATTAAATCCAAGTAAGGATGATTTTCAATTTAGTTCAAGTAGAAAACACGTTAAAAACATCTCTCGGGACGGACTAAGTCACAATCCCCAATGGTGCTCTAACCCACGCCCGTTATCCGGCGTACAAGTCACCTCAATATAGCGTTACGATGTGAAATTCTGGGGTTTCAAACCCTCAGGACATCATTTATATCAATTACTCACCTCAAAACGGCTACTTCTTTAGCTCGCGACGACTTTGCCCCTCGAATTGGCCTCCACGTGCGTTGAATCTGCCCAAAATCACAACGAATATGTCTCATTATGCTAAAGGGACAATACCCAAACGAAAGCAATCGAAAAATATCAAAATTCACGAATTTGACAAAACCCGAGCCCCGGGCCCACGTCTCAAAACTCAGAAATTTTTATACCAAAATGTTCTTCGTCCTCTCACGAGTCCGTACATATAAAGAACACAAAAATCGGAGCTCGTTTGACCCTTCAAATCGACCTTAGCAAATCTCAAAAGCACAAGCCCTAAAACCCCACTTTTCTATTGATTTTCATGTTCTAATTCACATATAATCTTGTATTTAACTTGGAAATAAGTAGAAACAACTCACCTTTGATGCATGATAAAATCCCCCTTGAAATTCTCTCCAAAATCATCCATGCCAAATGAAAGAAATGAAAGAAATAAGCCAAATCCGTGTTTAAAGAATCTGTCCGTGCTTCGTCGAGTTGTACCTTGCACTTGTGCTATACAAGTTGTACATCCTATTAAAATTTTTCCTTGTCGGACACCTTCTGTTTAAACACCCATAACGTCTTGTATAAATATCCAAATTACAAAGGGTTTGAAGATTTAGAAACTAGACTCGATGATCTTTAATTTGATAGGTTGTACACCATATAACTCTTTATATATCCCGAGATATGAGCTTCTAAAGTCGGCTCCATGAAATCAAAAAATTCTGGAGAAACTGCTCCATAAGTCATCTTCAATCGATCATAACTTTCTCTACATATGTCCAAATTACGATTTCCTTAACTTTCTGGAAACTAGACACGAAGGGCTACAACTTTCGTTTTTGAATCATCTCAAAATTCGTTGTAGATCAAATGATATAGGTCTCCACAATATGCTCTACGACTGCACATTTGCTGTCCAAAGACAGCTTAGCAGCAGAAATTGCAGCAACTTTTTTTTTTTCTTTTTGGGTCCGAATTCCATTTCGTTAACCTTCCAAAATCCACCCGAGGCCCTCGGGACCTTAACCAATTATATCAACATGTCCCACAATATCATTCAAACTTGTCCCAACCTTTGGAACACCCAAAATAACATCAAAACATCAAATCATCATCGGATTCAAGCCTATGAATCTCAAGAACTTTCAAATTCCATTTTTGATCAAAAACCCAACCAAACCACGTCCGAATGATCTCAAATTTTGCAGAAAAGTCCAAAATGACATACCGAAGCTACAACAACTTTCGGAATTCCATTCCGACCCTCGGATCAAAATCTCACCTATCAACCGAAATTCGCCAAAATACTAACTTTGCCAATTCAAGCTTAATTCTACACCGGTAATCACAAAAATATTCCGGACACACTCCTAAGTCCCAAATCACCTAACAAAGCTATCCGAACCATAAAATTCGCATTTCGATCCCTTAACACATAAGTCAATATCCGGTTGACTTTTCCAACTTAAGCTTCCTTAATAGAGACTAAGTGTCTCAAACCTTACCAAAACTAGTCCGAATGACTTCAAATTTTGCACACAAGTCACATTCGACATTACGAACTTGCACCAACTTTTAGAATCGCATTCCGACCCCGATATCAAAATTTTCACTTCCGGTCGAATTTTCTCAAAAACCTTCAAATTTCTATATTTAGCCAAATGACTTCAAAATGACCTCCGGACATCCGATCACGCTCCCAACTCCATAATCACCATACAGAGCTATCCCCAGACTCGGAATCCCAAACGGACATCTATAACTCTGAAATTCCTTCCAACCCAAATTTATGAAATTCTTCTAAAATACTAACTTCCACAATATACGCCGAAATGCTCACGGGTTATCCAAAACCAAATCCGGACATACGCCCAAGTCCGAAATCATCATACAAACATGCTGGAACTTTCAGATCCAAATTCCGAGGTCGTTTACTCAAAATTCCAATCTTAGCCATTTTCTTCAACTTAAGGTTGCCGCAGTGAAAAGTATCTTTCCAATTTGACTCCGAATTTCCCAAAATTCAACTCTGACCATACGTACAAGTCAATATACCTTAAATGAAGTTGTTCATGACTTTCAATTGCTGAACGACACGCTAGAGCTCAAAACGACCGATCGGGTCGTTACACATATATAACCACATAATATTTAAATTTTTTGTCTTTGTTTTTCTCTGTAAAATATTGTCCTAAGGCATTATATAAGAAGGGGGGTTAGATAAAATTAAAAGGTCTATAGTTAAAATTTAAAATCTTCTTCTTAGATGGTATAGATGATATGATTGATGGTATGATAATATTAACAATATCAGATGCAGTTGTTTTCTATATATATCTGAACAGATACTACTATTGTGTTATAGGTATATAAAATGTACAGCCAAATCTACTATCGAATAAAATCTGATTTCTATGTCTAATATAAATTCTTCTAAACTTTGGGTAAGACTCCTAGCAAAGCTTTCTGGATGGGTATAATTATTACGATTATTGGACATTAGCAATAAAATTATTTTTTGAGATTAAACTCTTATGTTGTGAAAATCCTACTCGGTACTCTCTCTCTCTCTCTCTCTCTCTTATTCTATGGACTTGTATAATTACAATATTATCCAAATTATGAACTGAGATTACCCCTTTACTTTTTTTTAGTAGAAACATAATTTAGGTAAAGATGGGTAACTTACATGCTTATAGGAGAGAGATTTCTCTTTCGGAAAACCCAAAAAAGTCTACTGAGCTTTGGGAATTAAAAATGATCACACATAAGCACAAGGACTTATTTATTTTACAAGCTGAGAGGAGGAACTACTAAAGTATTCATAAGAAAATATTTTACAAAGTGTTTTGGAGGAGGGTTGGTGATGAAAAGGTTGGTTGGATGGGTTTTCTTCAGACTGTTTTTCTTCTTCTTGTATCCTGTCTTTCTTATTCTTTCTTCTCCCTTTTATAGCTATGTTTTGGAATGGATTTGAAAACTGGATTCCAAACTCTTCAGAAATCTATCTTGTCCAGCCATGTAGGGTACTTCATTGGGCCCCATCTTCACATGGCTTGGTCGGAGATTCCCTTAGTGCTTGTAATTTTTTCTTCCACTCAAAAATGTATCTTGTCTTTTAGCACATCTTAGCATTACCTCTTGTCACATCTTCTTTACTTTGTGTCATTTGTCACATTTGTCTTTTAGCACAGCTAGCATTTCTTCCTATCACGTCTTCTTTACTTTATCGTTTTTCACATAGGTTTGCCAACATTAATGCTCTGTCTTCTACACCAGCATTATTGCTCTTCTTTTGTCTTTGGTACTCTTAATTGTTGTTTAACTGAGACCTTGCTTTTATGTGTTTAAATTATGTATAGCTATTGAATCAAAACTCATTCCTGAGTCATCTTCATATGGGTCTTGAGCATCTTGATAATTTAGGTTGTCTTCGTAGTTATAATCTTCTCCTGAACTTTGAGTTCTTTCTGGATTTGGACTTGGACTTGTACTTGGATTAGGACTTGGATTCTTAAGCATATGTTTGTCTTATTCTTCTTTTTCTTGAAAGAAATTTTCTAATGTCTGTTTGATTATATTTTCTATTTTCTCATTTTTTTCTTTTTTGAAATTATACCCTTATTTCTTAATGCTTCTCCCTGTGTTAATGTTCTGGGTAGTCTTCGTCTCGATGAACCTTCATCTTCACTTTTTGGCAAAGTGACAGCCATAAACGGATTTGATATGTCTTTACCGGTCACCGTTTGAACCGAACTAGCTATATCATTATCCGATACAGTAGATCTTGCTGCATTCAATGGAGAATGCACACCCTTCTCATCCATTTTTGCTTGAGATGGAGAACTCTGTTTTGGACTGTTCATCTCTGTGTCTTGCTGAGGAATAACTTGAGTCTAGGTTTGTGTCAATTCAAATCTCAACGCTTGTACCCTGTGTTCTAATACCTTTACCTGCTCCATAAGTTTTGTCTTTTCTTGTGCCAGGATTTCATTTTTCTGGTTTATTTGTTTAAAGGCTTCTGTCATTGATGAGCAATGATCACAAAATATTATCTTGTCGTTGTCTTTTCGGATGTTGTATTGGAGGATTTTTTCTGGGTTTTGTCTAAGTGTTGGGGAGATATAGTAGTTTGGTCATAGTATTCCTCTTGCATAATCTAATGCTTCAGTAAAATCATTAAAACCTTTAAAAAGCGGTTTTTCTATATCTTTAACAGAGTCTAGTACTTCTAACCTTGTCTGAAAAATACCAATGGTCTTACCATGTATAACCACATAATACTTAAATCTTTTGTTTTGTTTTTTATCTGTAAAATATTGTCCTAAGGCATTAAGAGCCGCTATAAAATATTTAGTGTCTTTCTTATTATATGTCATCCATAAGTTATTAATTAAATACTGCTGAGATCTGTCTATGACACATTCTGGTAGAACTCTAAATGACATGTTTGATGGTGGAAAGAATATTAAATTATGTTTTCCAAAATTTATTCTTTCCATATTATCCTGTTCTGCAAAGGGGTGTGGCTTGAAATGAACATTACATAATACTGTCTGCAAGTATCTGTCTGAGGGTAAGGCTTGAATGCCCTTCCCTTTGCCTTCAGTCTTGGAAACTGTTGGTCTCATGTTGTACATGTAAAATACTTTTTTATTAATTGACAGTAATTTTGAGCCTACTAAACTGATCTGCTAAATTATTATCTTTTCCTTTAATATGTTCAAAAACCAAATTATATATTGATATAGTATCAATAAATTTAACCATCTTCTTCTTCTACTATTCTTTGTGTTTATCTTCTGATGAAACTTAACTATGGCTTCACAATCAGTTCTAATTGTTACTTCTTGTTTAATTAATATATATAATTTAAAACTATTTAATTCGTAAATTACAGCTAATATTTCTGCATCTATACTACTCATATTTCCTTTTTCTTTATATTTACCACTTTGATAAACACATATTTTTTTGGGGTTCTTGTCACTATATTTATTTGGTTTCGCTTTTAAAACTGCTCCCCATCTTTCAAAACTACCGTCTGTTTCTATTATTAAGTAGTCTGTTTCTAATGGCATGTTTAAATCAGGAATATTTTTTATTTTTTCTTTAACCTTTTTTACTAATTTAATGTCTTCTGTGTTAAAATATTTTTGTCCAGTAGAGCCTATCTTAGCATATAATGGTCCTGCTATTTTTCCTAAGTCTTTTATAAAATTTCTCGCATAATTTACTATTCCCAAAAACTTTTGTAGCTCTTTGGTATTGTCTAATTTATCTGGCATTTCTAGAGCCTTATTGGCTATATGGGGTTGTAATTTAATTTTCCCATCCCCTAAAAAATTAGTCCTAGAAAATTTATATAATTTTTACATAGTTCCATTTTATTTTTACTAATTATTATTCTATTGTCTACAAATAATCTAAATAATGTCTGTAGATGTCCTAAATGTTCCTTAATATCTTTACTAAATACTAATATATCATCCATATATACTAAAACAAATCTCTTATATTCTCCAAATATACTATCCATTTTTCTTTGAAAAATTGGTGGAGCTGTCTTTAGTCCGAACGACATTACTAACCATTCGAAATGTCCTTCTGGACAAGTAAATGCAGTCCACTCAATGCTTTCTTCATGCATTTTAACTTGCCAATATCCTGATTTACAGTCAAACTTGCTGAATATCCTTTTTTCTTGCATTCTATTTATTAATTCTGTTTTATCAGGTAACTTATATCCATCTGTTTTAGTGTTGTCATTCAGTCTTTTGTAGTTTATTACCATTTTTGTTTTTCCTCTTACTATCTCACTATGGTTTCTAACCATAAAGGCTACTGACCGGTGTTTAGAAGTGGATCTTCTTATTACTCCTAAATTCATAAGTTCTTTAATTTGAATTTTGAAGTCTTCTAGATCTTAATTTGTAGGTTCTATTGAGGCTGTTTTAATTATATATTCTGGATTAATTATATCTAGTTTACACATAACTTTATTATTTTCCCAATGTTTTAAAGGTTTTTCTCCTATTATTTCTATTTCATCTAATATTTTTATTATATTATCTAGATCCTTTTCGTTCTTTATTATTCCTATTTTTTATAATCCTGTTTTTAAATTGTATAATTTTGTTTCGATATCTATTAAAGTATAGTCTTTTTCTAATATATCTCTATCTTCATTTTCTTCTAGTATTAAAGTTTTAGGTTCATGTTCTTCTTTAATCTTACAACATGTATTTTTATCTTTACACTCTTTACAACATTCTTCTTGATTTTCTTACAGGTTTTTCTAGCTTGTGTTCAGTCGTGTCCTTATCCTGGTTGCAGTTTCTATTGTTTGTACGGCCGTTTGTGTAATATTTTTAAAGAATATTACTCCATCTCTACTGAGTAGGCAGCTACCATTATTATGTAATATAAAACTTAATCCTAATACAAAGTCTACATTTATGTTTAAGTCTCTTACCCAGATTTTGTCTACCTTGTATCTAGGTTTATAGAAATCTAAACATGTATTTATGAAGCTGATCTGTTATTTATCTACATAATGTGTGTATATATTATGGGTTCTATCCATTTGCATAGCTGCAACTGGCTTATCTAAGGTTTTAATTAGATTTGGAGGAACTATCCTTTTATTTATTATACATCTTGTGCATCCGGAATCTACTAGAGCTAATGTTTCTATTTCGTAATCTTCTATTTTGATTCTTGCTAAAATCTTTATTGTACTTAATTTTTTATCTTCATTACATATCAACACATCATAATTTTCTATACTCATTAGTTCTTCTTCTACTGCTGTTATGTTTTATTTTATATCCTCTAATTTCTCTTTTCCCTTTTCCATTTTCTGTATTCTTTTTTCTAGTTCATTTATTCTAGCTTCTAATGTCATTATTCTCAAATTCATGGTATGATTATTTGTTTCTTTGGTATTTTTCTTCTTTATTTATTTTTGTTTCAAAATCATTTTCTATACATGAAATACATCTTTCTAGATAGCATAATTTACATTTAGCTCTTTTATTTCTACTAGGGTACCATTTGCATAGGAAACGCTGATTACTATCTAACTTTTATTTCTTTCAAAATTATGGGTACATTCCTCTTCTTCTAAGTCTAATTTTTGTAATCCTATCTCATTTATTAATTCTTCTTCTTCTGATTCTGAGGTATCTATGTGAGTTTTTTCTTCTATATCTATGCTTACTATAGAGTATATATTTTTATTATCTGACATATATTCGTCTACATTTATTAGGGTTTCTTGAAAATCTTCTATCAACTGTGAATTTCTTGTTTTATTGTTAATTCTTTTTGGGCATGTATTTGCTAAGTGTTCTACACTACCACAAGTAAAACATTCTAGTTTCTATCTACTCTATACTTTCTAACATGTCTATCCCTATCCAGGTCTGATGATTTTCTAATATAATAATTATTTCTGTTGTATCCCTTGTTTTATTGAGGTTTATATTTTCTATATTTCTTCTTTTTAAATTCATTTTTGTCATAACTTTGTGTTGTATACACAATTGATCTACAAAAACTCATATTGTTTTGTTTTAGTTGTTTTTGTATTTGTATATGGGTATATTTTTCTTGTAGTATTTCCATTATATGTTGTACTTTGTTTCCAATAGTGTCATGACCCAATTCCCCGAACCCGGTCGTGATGGCGCCTCTCGTGAAGACAAGGTCAGCCAGACCCAAACAGACCACCTCTTTTAAACAGTTAAATACCATAAGTAGTCCTAAAACATGATATAATAACCATAATTTGTGGAATTAACGATAACAACAGTAGAAACCATCCCGACACAGCCCAAACCGGGATGTCACAAGTCATGAGCAACTAGGAAATACGGATACAAGTCTACTGAACACTAAATCCGATACAATAGTTCTAAAAACATGAGAATGATAAGATAAGGGAGGCACGGGGCTGCAAACGCCAACAGCTACCTCGTAGTCTCTGAATCACTGCCTGGACTGGGAGAATCAGTACTTAGGAGCGGACTATGCGATGCCTAAATCTGCACACATGGTGCAGGGAGTAATGTGAGTACTCCGACTCAGTGAGTAATAATTACAAATAATGGCTGAAAGTATGAAAACACGTAAAGGCACAAAGAAATTCCATATCAAGCAGTAAAATCACTTAAAGTAGTAAATCAGTGAAGAAATAAAATGATATTCCTTTTTAAAACAAGTAAAACAGGTAATTTAACAGGTAATTAACAAGTAGAAATCCGCCCCTCGGACACAGTATCAATCGCTCAGCATAGTATAAGCCCCTCGGGCTCACTCTCAGTACAATATTAGTCCCTCGGGCTACCTCACAATCACTCAGCATAATGATCAGCCATTGTTACCTGACCAAATTGCATCATACAGTGTCATTGTTACCACTGTTTCAAATCACATGGGTACCCGCGCTCACTGTGGGTGTGCAGACTCCGAAGGGGCCCCTTACGGCCCAAGCGCTATATCAAGCCACCTCGTGGTATCATCACTCAGCATATCCTCACATCACTCAAGCCACCGCATGGCATAAATAGTATCTCAGGCCCTCGGCCTCATACCACTCAGCATATCCTCACATATGGCCCTCGGCCTCACTCAGTCTAGAAATCATCATAAGCCCCTTGGGCATTAGTAAAATAGTAGTTCTCAGCCCAAAACATGATGTAGAAATATCATTTAAGTTTCAAATCTGAGTAAAAGTGGCTGAGTTTATAACACAGTAGATATCAAGAGGACTGAGTTCAAATAATAAGTCAAGGAGTAGGGAAACAGTGATAAATATCCCCGAAGGGTTCAAATCGTTGGCACGAAGCCCAAATATGGAAATCAGCCCAAATCATGATGATAACAAATGAATTTTGGTCAAATATTCAGTAAAGTCATCAATCGGGATGGACCAAGTCACAATCCCCAGTAGTGAAAGACCCCACGCTCATCATCCAGCGCGTATCTTGCCTCAATATAGCACTACGATGTGCAATCCGGGGTTTCAAACCCTCAGGACATCATTTACAACCATTACTCACCTCGAACTGGCTAATTCTCTAGCTCGCGATGCCTTTGCCCCTTGAATTGGCCTCCACGCGCGTCAAATCTATCCAAAATTAGAACGAATACGTCACAATATGCTAAGGGAACAAAGACCAAGCGAAAACATTCGAAAAATATCAAAAATCCCGAAATTAGCAAAACCCGAGCCCCGGGCCCACATCTCGGAATCGGGTAATATTTACATTTTCAGAATCCTCATACCCTCATGAGTCTAACCATACCAAAATTATCCAATTCCGATTCCATTTGGTCCTTCAAATCATCATTTTATATTTTTGAAAGGTTTCACAATTTTCTTCCCAAATTCCATCTCAAATCACGAATTAAATGATGAATTCAGTTATAGATTCATGTATTCTAGCCAAATCTGAGTTAAAATCACTTACCCCGATGAATTTCTTGAAAAACCTTCGAAATATCGCCAAAATCCGAGCTCTCTAGGTCAAAATATTAAATAAAATCCAAATCCTCGTATTTATATGGACCCTCAGGTTCAGCTACCGCGGGCCGCACCAAAACGCACGCGGTCCGCACAAGACAGTGCGGTCCGCGCAAAGGCAATGTGCGGCCGCACAGGCCTCCCTCTGCAGTGATAGACTTTAGTATTTTGGCCATAACTTTTGCTATAGATGTTCGAATTATGATATCCTAACCTTTCTGGAAACTAGACACGAAGGGCTACAACCTTTGTTTTTGAATCACCTCAACATTCCTTGTAGATCAAAAGATATTAGCTTCCGAATTAGGACCAGCGGGAGGGTGCTTCACCGCGGCCGCGCCCACTTTTGTGTGGTCCGCGCGACGCCTACCGCGGCCGCGGCCGCTTTTGTGCGGTCCGCACAGCACTCACCGCGGGCGCACTCATTTTTGTGCGGACCGCGTGAGTGAGTTCCGGGGCCTGTAGACCTGCTACAGCTATGATTTTTGCACTAAAACATCCCGGAACTTCAAACCAATTGTACCAACACATCTCATGACATCGTTCAAACTTGCTCAAAACTTCGGAACGCTCACAACAACATCAAATCACCAATTTAACATACGATTCAGGCCTAAGAACTCCAAGAACTCTTAAATTATGCTTTCGATCAAAAGGTCTATCAAATCTCGTCCGAATGACCTGAAATTTTGCACGCACATCCCAAATGACCCAATGAAGCTACTGCAACTCTCGGAATTCCATTCCGACCCCTATATCAAAATCTCGCCTATCAACCGAAATTTGCCAAAATATCAATTTTGCCAATTCAAGCCTAAATCTTCTCTACAACTCCAAAACCCATTCTGATCGCGCTCCTAAGTCACAAATCACCTCCCGAAGCTAACCGAATCATCGGAACTCACTTCCGAGCCTTCTAATACATAAGTTAACATCCGGTTGACTTTTCCAACTCAAGCCTTCTTAAAAGAGACTAAGTGTCTCATTTCTTACCAAATCCTCTCCGAACTCGAACTAATAAACTCGATCACATAAAACATGAATAACGAAGCGTAAAGAAGCTGAAATGGGGGAAATGGAGCTGTAACTCATGAGACGACTGGTCGGGTTGTCACATATAGAGTACCCCTCAGATCTCAGCCTTCGTGATCCGCATAGAACCACCGCAGTTCGTGCAAAAGAACCGCGATCCGCATAAAACACCGCAGCCACACTTTATTTTGTGCGGTCCTCACAGCACATACCGCGGCCGCACTTCCTTTTGTGCGGTCCGCGCGGATGGGTTCCGAGGCCTGCAACCCTTCTGGACCTGCTACATCTATGATTTTGGCCTAAAACATCCCGGAACCTACCCGGAACTCCTGGAATTCCAAACCAATTGCACCAACACATTCCATGACATCGTTCAAATTTGTTCAAAATCTCGGGACGCTCACAACAACATCAAATCACTAATTTAACAGGGGATTCAAGCCTAAGAACTCCAAGAACTCTTAAATTATGCTTTTGATCAAAAAGTCTATCAAATCTCGTCCGAATGACCTAAACTTTTGCACACACATCCCAAATGACACAATGAAGCTACTGTCACTCTCGGAATTCCATTTCGACCCCTATATCAAAATCTTGCCTATCAACCGGAATCGCCAAAATATCAACTTTGCCAATTTAAGCCTAAATCTTCTCTACAACTCCAAAACCCATTCTGTTCGCGCTCCTAAGTCACAAATCACCTCCCGAAGCTAACTGAACAATCAGAACTCACTTCCGAGCCTTCTAATACATAAGTTAACATCCGGTTGACTTTTCCAACTCAAGCCTTCTTAAAAGAGACTAAGTGTCCCCATAACTCTTCCGGACCACATAACTCTTTTGACGTGACTGTGTTGTACGAAGCCTCTCCTAAATTACCTTCACCTTCTCTAAGGCATCTTGAACCAAATCTGTCCCCAATAGTCTAGCCTTGCTGGGCTCGAACCAACCAACTGGAGATCTACACCACCTCCCGTACAAAGCCTCGTACGGAGCCATTGGAATACTCGACTGGTAGTTGTTGTTGTAAGAAAACTTTGCAAGCGGTAGAAACTCTTCCCATGAACCTCCAAACTTAATAACACAAGCACACAACATGTCCTCCAATATCTGAATCGTACGTTCGGACTGTCCGACCGTCTGAGGGTGAAATGCTATACTCAACTCACCTGAGTACCCAACTCTCTCTACACGGCTCTCCAAAACTGCAAAGTAAACTGAGTACCTCTATCTGAGATGATGGAAACCAGAACACCATGCAACCGAACAATCTCTCGGATATAAATCCCTGCCAACTGCTCTGACGAATACGTAGTACACACAGGGATGAAGTGCGCGGACTTGGTCAGCCAGACTATAATCACCCAAATAGCATCAAACTTCTTCAAAGTCCGTGGAAGTCCAACCACAAAGTCCATAGTGATCCTCTCCCACTTCCACTCGGGAATAACCATCTGCTGAAGCAAGCCACCCGGTCTCTGATGCTCATATTTTACCTGCTAACAGTTGAGACACCGATCTACAAATTCCACAATATCTTTCTTCATTCTTCTCCACCAATAGTGCTGCCTCAAATCCTGGTACATCTTCGCGGCACCCGGATGGATAGAATACCGCGAGTTATCGGCCTCCTCCAGAATCAACTCTCTAAGCCCATCCACATTGGGCATACAAATCCGGCCCTAAATCCTCAATACATCATCGTCACCGATGGTCATATCTCTGGCATCATCGTGCTGAACTCTGTCCTTAAGGACAAGCAAATGCGGATCATCATACTGGCGCTCTCTAATGCGATCATATAAGGAGGACCGAGAAACCACACATACCAACACCCGACTGGGCTCCGAAATATTGAATCTCACGAACCGATTGGCCAAGGCCTGAACATCAACTGCAAGAGGTCTCTCCCCAACTGGGATGTATGCCAAACTCCCCATACTCACTGCCTTTCGACTCAAAGCATCGGCCACCATATTGGCCTTTTCCGGATGGTACAATATAGTGATATCATAATCCTTAAGCAACTCTAACCATCTCTGCTGCTTCAAATTAACATCTTTCTACTTGAATAAATGCTAAAGACTGCGATGATCAGTGAATACCTCACAAGATACGCCATACAAGTAATGCCTCCAAATCTTCAAATGCATGAACTATGGTGGCCAACTCCAAATCATGAACAGGGTAGTTATTCTCATGGGTCTTCAACTGACGAGAAGCATAAGCAATAACTTTACCCTCCTGCATCAATACACAACCAATCCCAACTCTCAAAGTATCATAGTATACGGTATATGAACCTGAAGCTGATGGCAAAACCAATACTAGAGCTGTGGTCAAAGCTGTCTTGAGCCTCCGAAAGATCTCCTCATACTCATCCGACCATACAAATGTAGCACCCTTCTGAGTCAACTTGGTCAAGGGCGATGCAATGGATGAGAATCCCTGAACAAACCGGCGATAATAGCCTGCCAACCCAAGAAAGCTACGAATCTCTGTGGCTGAGGACGATCTAGGCCAACTTTAAACCGCTTCTATCTTCTTTGGATCAACCTGAATACCCTCGCTGGACACCACGTGTCCCAAGAAAGCCACTGAACTGAGCCAAAACTCACACTTGGAGAATTTTGCGAATTTTGCATAAAACTTCTCCTCCTTCAATCTCTGTAACACAACTCTCAAATGCTCCGTGTGCTCCTCCTGACTATGCGAGTACACCAGAATATCATCAATGAATACAATAACGAACGAATCCAGATAAGGCCGGAACACGCTGTTCATCAAATGCATGAATGCTGCTGGGGCATTGGTTAGCCCGAAAGACATCACAAGGAACTCATAATGACCATATCTACTCCTGAAGGTAGTCTTATGAATATTTGAATCCCTGATCTTCAACTGGTGATAACCGGAACGGGGATCAATCATAGAGAACACTCTCGCTCACTGAAGCTGATCAAATAAATCATCATGCGAGGCAAAGGATACTTGTTCTTAATTGTTACTTTGTTCAATTGCCTATAATCAAAGCACATTCTCATCGTGTCATTCTTCTTCTTCACAAACAAAACCGGTGCACCCCAAGGTGACACACTAGGCCGAATGAACCCCTTATATAAGAGTTCCTGAAGCTGTTCTTTCAATTCCTTCAACTCTGCTAGTGCCATACGATATGGCGGAATAGAAATGGGCTGAGTGCCCGGCACTAGGTCAATACCAAAATCAATATCCCTGTTCGGTGGCATGCCCGGCAGGTCTGCAGGAAACACATCGAGAAAATCCCTTACAACTGGGACAGAATCGATACTAAGAGTCTCAGCTCCAACATCCCTCACAAACGCTAGATATGAAAGACAACCCCTCCCAACCATATGTTGGGCCTTCAAGAGAGATATCACTCTAGTAGGAACATAATCAGTCACACCACGCCACTCGATTCGCGGTACACCCGGCATAGCCAAAGTGACTGTCTTAGCATGACAGTCTAGAATAGAACGACATGGAGATAGCCAATCCATGCCCAAAATGACATCAAAATCCACCATGCTCAATAGAAATAGATCTACTCGGATCTTCAGACCCCCAATAGTCACCACACATGACCGGTACACACGATCTATGACAACAGTATCGCCCACCGGGGTAGATACATGAATAGGTAAAGCAAGAAACTAACGGGGCATACCCAAATAATGAGCAAAGTATGATGACATGTAAGAAAAGCTAGAACTGGGATCAAATAATACAGAGGCATCTCTGTGGCAGACTGAAACAATACCTGTAATGACAGCATCTGAAGCAATAGCATCTGGCCTGCCTGGAAGTGCATAGAAATGGGCCTGACCGCCTCCTGATCGACCTCCCCCTCTAGGGAGAACCCTGGCTGCCTGACCTCCACCCCTAGCTGGCTAGGCGGGTGGTGAGGTAACTGGAGCAGAAGTCGAGGGCTAACCCCTCTACTGAGATGAACTAGCAATACGATGAGGACACTGCCTCCACACATGTCCAAACTCTCCACACTCAAAACAACTCCCAGGTGCTGGAGAAGGGGACTGAAGGGAACCCCTCGCACCGAAGTGACCAGCTGATGCACTCGGCATAGATGAACCTTGAGCTGATGGGGCACGAGATGAACTCTAGGTTGGAAGGGCACTAAGTGATGACTGGCCCTACTGAGTACCATGATAACCATGACCCGAAGATGCCCCATGATAACCTAGGAAGACTGACTGAGCAGGCTTGAAAGAACGACCTCTACCATGCTGGAACTGGCCCCTCGAAGGAGCACCACAGTAACTGCCAGATCCTCGAAGCCTCTTGGCCTCCCTCTCCTCTCGATCCTAATGGCGAACCGTCTCAATATCGCGAGTGATATCAACCACCTCCTCGAACATACCATCTGACACCATCTCTCGGGTTATAAGAATACGGAGATGATAGTTAAGGCCATCAACAAATCTACAGATCCTTTCACGATCTGTTGGAACCACCCAGACGGCATGACGAGCCAACTCGAAATACCTCGACTCATACTGTGACACAGTCATATCCCCCTATCTCAACCACTCAAACTACCTACGCATCTCCTCTCTGCGAGACTTTGGCACATACTTCTCCAAGAAGAGAACAGAGAACTCATGCCAAGTAAGGGGCGCTGCTCCAACCGGCCTACGCCTCTCATAAGCCTCCCACCAAGTGAAGGTAGCCCCAGAAAACTGAAAGGTAGTAAACCCTGGGCATCCTCGCCTCCCACGAGACTCAAGAATCCCTGTTGTACGGAGCATCCGCTGACACTTATCAAGTAAACCCTAGGCATCCTCGCCCTCAGAACCATTGAATGACGGATGCTGGAGTCTACCAAACCTCTCAAGACGATGCTGCTCATCATCCGACATAACTGGCACAACAAACTCCTGAGCTGGTGCAACCGGCTGAGCTAGAGGTTCCCTCGGTGTCTGTAGTCCCTGCACTACCTGCTCAGGTGCGCGAGCAGCGGGGGTCTGATTGCCTCCCCCCGCCTGTGACGTAGTTGCTGCTGTAGTGGCTGAAACTGCCTGAGCCAGGCCAGTGCAAACTGATAAGATCTGTGCCAAGGTCTCTTGAAGACCCGGAATCATGATGGGCACAGCTGGTGCCTGAACTGGTGCTACTGGAGCATCCATAGCTGGAGCCTGATCCGGAGCTAGGGCAGCTGGTGGATCTCCAAGTGCTGCCCTTACTGCTTTGCCTCTGCCAAAACCACGACCGCATCCACGGCCTCTAGTGGTCTCAGCTGGTGGCACTGGTGGTCGTCCACCCCGTCCGGTAGCTCGCGTCCTCACCATCTATGAGAGAATGGAATAACAGAAGTTTAGTACTCGGACCAACAAGTTCGCACGACAAGAGTTTCAAGAATATGAAGTTTTTCCTAAAAAGGTTATGCAGGCTCTCGAGGATAAATACAGACGTCTCCGTACCGATCTGCGAGACTCTACTAAACCCCCTCATGACTCATGGGACCTATGTAACCTAGGATTTGATACCATCTTGTCATGACATAATTCTCCGAACCAGGTCGTGATGGCGCCTCTCGTGAAGAAAAGGCCAGCCATACCCAAACAGACCACCTATTTTAAATAGTTAAATTCCATAAGTAGTCCTAAAACATGATATAATAATCGTAATTTGCGGAATTAACGATTACAATAGTAGAAACCATCCCGACACAGCCCAAACTGAGGTGTCACAAGTCATAAGCAACTAGGAAATTCGGATACAAGTCTACTGAAAACTAAATCCGATACAATAGTTCTAAAAACATGAAAATGATAAGATAAGGGAGGCACGGGGCTGCGAACGCCAATAGCTACCTCGTAGTCTCCGTATCACTGCCTGGACTGGGAGAATCAGCACTCAGGAGCAGACTCTGCGATGCCTGAATCTGCACACATGGTGCAGGGAGTAATGTGAGTACTCCGACTCAGTGAGTAACAATTATAAATAATGGCTAAAAGTATGAAAACACATAAAGGCACAAAGCAATTCCAAATCAAGCAGTAAAATCACTTAAAACAGTAAATCAGTGAAGAAATCAAATGATATCCCTTTTTAAAAGAAGTAAAACAAGTAATTTAATAGGTAAATAACAAGTCTAAATCCGCCCCTCGGGCACAGTATCAATCGCTCAGAACAATATCAACCCCTCGGGCTCACTCTTAGTATAGTATCAGCCCCTCGGGCTCAGTATCAATCACTCAGAATAGTATCAGCCCCTCGGGCTCACTCTCAGATCATAATGGGTACCCGCGCTCACTATGGGTGTGCAGACTCCGGAGGGGCCCCTTAACGGCCCAAGCGCTATATAAAGCCACCTCGTGGCATCATCACTCGGCACTCGGCCTCACATCACTCGGCACTCGGCCTCACATCACTCAAGCACCTCGTGGAACATAAAGTATCTCAGGCCCTCGGCCTCATATTACTCAGCATATCCTCACATATGGCCCTCAGCCTGACTCAGTCCAAAAATCATCACAAACCCCTTGGGTATTAGTAAAATAGTAGTTCTCAGCTCAAAACATGATGTAGAAATATCATTTAAGTTTCAAATCCGAGTAAAAGTGGCTGAGTTTGTAAAATAGTAGATATCAACAGGACTAAGTTCAAATAATAAGTCAAAGCAGTGAAGAAATAGTGATAAAAATCCCTGAAGGGTTCAAATAGTTGGCACGAAGCCCAAATATGGCAATTAGCTCAAATCGTGATGGTAACAAATAAATTTCAGTCAAATTCGCGGTAAAATCATCAATTGGGATGGACCAAGTCACAATCTCCAGCAGTAAAAGACTCCACACTCATCATCCAATGTGTATCTCGCCTTAATATTGCACTACGATTTGCAATCCGGGGTTTTAAACCCTCAGGACATCATTTACAACCATTACTCACCTCGTACCGGCTAATTCTCTAGCTCGCGACGCCTTTGCCCCTTGAATTGGCCTCCACGCGCGTCGAATCTATCCAAAATCAGAACAAATACATCACAATATGCTAAGGGAACAAAGCCCAAGCTAAAACATTCGAAAAATATCAAAACAATCCCGAAATTAGCAAAACCCGAGCCCCGGGCCCACGTCACGGAATCGGGTAAAATTTACATTTTCAGAATCGTCATACCCTCATGAGTCTAACCATTCCAAAATTATCCAATTCTGATACCATTTTGTCCTTCAAATCATCAATTTATATTTTTGAGAGGTTTCATAATTTTCTTCCCAAATTCCATCCCAAATTATGAATTAAATAATGAATTCAATGGTAGATTCATGTACTCTAGCCAAATCTGTATTAGAATCAGTTACCTAGATGAATTTCTCTAAAAACCTTAAAACAATTGCCAAAATCCGAGCTCTCTAGGTCAAAATATTAAATAAAACCCAAAACCTCGTATTTATAGAGTACCCCTCAGATCTCAGCCTCCGCAGTCCGCACAGAACCACCACGGTCTGCGCAAAAGTACCGCGGTCCGCACAAAACCAACGCGGCCCGCACAAAACCACCGCGGCCCGAACAAAACCACCACGGCCGCAATTCATTTTGTGCGGTCCGCACAGAACATACCGCGGCCGCACTTCCTTTTGTGCGGTCCGCGCGGGTGGGTTCCGAGGCCTGCAACCCTTCTGGACCTGCTACAACTATGATTTTGGCCTAAAACATCCCGGAACCTACCCGAAACTCCTGGAATTCAAGCCCAAAACCTCGGGATGCTCACAACAACATCAAATCACTAATTTAACAGGCGATTCAAGCCTAAGAACTCCAAGAACTCTTAAATTATGCTTTCGATCAAAAAGTCTATCAAATCTCGTCCGAATGACCTAAAATTTTGCACACACATCCCAAATGACAGAACAAAGCTACTGTCACTCACGGAATTCCATTCTGACCCCTATATCAAAATCTCGCCTATCAACCGGAACCGCCAAAATATCAACTTCATCAATTTAAGCCTAAATCTTCTCTACAACTCGAAAACCGATTCCGATCACGCTCCTAAGTCACAAATTACCTCCCAAAGCTAACCGAACCATTGGAACTCACTTCCGAGCCTTCTAACACATAAGTAAACATCTGGTTGACATTTTCAACTTAGGATTTCTTAAAAGAAACTAAGTGTCTCATTTGTTACCAAATCCTCTCCGAACTCGAACTAATCAACCCGATCACAAAACAAACACGGATAACGAAGCGTAAAGAAGCTAAAATAGGAAAAAACGTAGCGGTAACTCATGAGACGACTGGCCGGGTCATCACATATAGACCATTTTGCATGTGGATTTTGTATTACACCTTCTCTTTTATACCATCGTTCTTCTATTCTCTTCCTAAGACTCCTGGTAGTTTATTGAATATCTTTTTACCTATATCTTGATCAATAGCGTTTCCACTAATAGTACAATAATAAAAATAATCATTTAAAAACTTTTTTATATGAAACTAACTGCTTATACTTAATTGTTCTAATTTTATTAATGCGTTCTTTTGTAATACTACTAATCCACTATTTGGATCTTCTCTTGTGATCAAGCTATGTATTTTATTTGTAAAATTATAAGGATTTGGTCCCATTGCTATTAACATTTGAAAATCTTGTGGAAATTCTGACTTATAGGCTTCCCATAAGCCCTTTGTTGATTTTCTTAAGAAGGTCTCCATATATTTATACATTGTTTTTGCCTCTGTGTCATTATAAGTTTTTATAAACTCTGCTACTACTATTCCTTTCCATAGGTCTATTACCAAGTTCCACATTTGTGGATCATGAGCTACTATATTTAGTATTTTACCCTTACTTCCTCCTTCCTGTAATCTTATAGGTTCTTCTATAGGCATTCTTTTTCCTGATGGTTTTACATTTTCTATTTCTGTTTCTTGATCTATTCTATATACTCTTTTTCTAGGTACATTTCCTGTGCTAGTATCTATTGTACTTTGATGAGTTGTTCTCTGAGGTGGGCTTGGTGTAGAACTAGTTGATTCCATTAATTTTTTTAAACTTATTAGAGATTTTGATTCTGTTTCTTCATAACTATCTTGTATTTCTTCAAAAATTTGATCGAATTTATCTGATTTTTTCCGTGAAATATTTTCTTTTCTATATCCCCAATTATCTATTCTTAATTCACATTTCTTAAAATGCTCTTCTACTTTGCTTAAAGTTAACCCTCCAAGTTTACACCCTTTACATTGGAAAGTCTTATTTCTATATTCTTCAACTAGCCTCCTTGCTTTTTCTAATGCTATGTCTACTTCGAATTCGTCTTGTATTATTTCAATATTCATAAATTCGGTATCATTATCTTCTATCGTACTTTCAGTTCCATCATCTATTTCTTTTTGGGTAGAATAGTTATAATTAGTAAACCTAATTGATGTTTCTCCTTTAGAGTTTGTATACATCAAATGTGATTCTAGTTTGAATATTTTTAGCTTTGCGAAATCTTCTAGATTCCATTCTAATACAGCATATTCTTCTGAATTTATCTTAATAGATTTTATTAATTTTATCCCTTTATTTCCCATAACTTCGACTACATCGTCTACCTTAATTTTAAATTTGGTATTACTATTTGTTGCCATTTTTCCTATGAAACCTACACATATCAGTAAATTATTTCCATTATTCATTTCTTCATATCCTTTAGTCTGTATTCGTATTTTAATATTTTTTCCAAATTCTACTAGATTTATCATGAAATCTGGGCTAATGTAAAATATTCCTCCATTATTTGTCATGTCTACTTCTGTTAAACCTATTATAGATTTCTTTTAACGTGATCATCTGTCATCATATACTACTACTAGTACTTTAGTTCCTAAATTCTTTGGAGTTGGTCTTTTTAATTCGATTACAATTAATCCCATATGCATTAAATTATTTTTATAATTTTTTATTTGTTGTACTGATTTTGGGTTAATTAAATTTAATGTTGCAACTTTATTTCCTATGGCTGATAATTGCTCTTCTCTATAATGTCTATATAATTGAGAGTTATTTGAAAAATATCCTGTATTATATAATATTCTAGTGTTGAGTAACCTTAGTTGATTTTGTTGAAAAATTTGTATATCTTTGTCTATATCTATTATTTCGTCTAATTTCTGATTTTCTTCTTGTCTTTTTCTAATAAAAATTCTAGCTAACATATTATTACCTATTCTATTATCTGAAAAACTTATTCATGATCTTTCTTCATTTGTTGTTCTTGACCCACCTGGAAAAGGGTCCATTTTTGTGGTTTTCTTATTTTAATTTTATCTTTTTGTGGTGTTATTTCAACTCTTTTTAATTGTTCCATCTACTTTTGGGATTCAGTCTTTATCTCCCTTTCTTTAATAATTTTATCAAGCTTTCTATTAATTTCTAAAAGTAATACTATTAAAATATTATTCTGTTTTATTATTGTTTGATCTGCTTTCCCTTGAGGAGTATAACTAGTCAGTCCCTCTGGATTGGGTTGAATTCTTTCTGTGAATTTTAATGCTTCCTCATATACTGGATCTAGTTCTAGTTGTAAATCACTCATGAAAGAGTGATTCCTTTTATTGTGTCTATCTTTTCTTTTAAGGTACTTATTTCACTTTTTAATACTTCTACTTGGTGTGTTATTTTTTCTACTAATCTAGTTGTTTGTATTTCTAATTCTTTAGGTTTTTCTGTAATTAATTTTTCTATTTCATATTTCGTAGGTATTTTTTCTAGATTAAACTTATTTTTCAGAAATTGTATTTTTCTGTCTATTTCTAGTTCTTGTGATTTTAAGAAATCCAATTTTTTTTCTAATTTTGCTTGAGTCTTTCTTTGTTAAGTTTATAATGCTTCCACTAGTTCTAGTGTTCTTATTATGTTTTTATTATGTTCTTGGGTTTTTTCTCCAATGTTGATTATTTAATCTACTAAAGTATTGTATTGTTTATCTTCGGTATGTAATATATGTTCTCCACTACTAAAATTGCACTTTATTACCGTATTATCTTTTAATATTCTATACTTCTTTTCTGAGTATATTTTTAAATCTAAATATTCTAGGTTCTTTAATTTATCTATTTTGTTCAACCTAATGGTATCCAAATTTTTCGTTTCTTAAAGAATTTTATTCTTTGATTTTCTAAATATATTTATCCTTCTATATATTGTATTTCCCACTCTAAAGCTGATATGGTTTCTGAACTAATACTAGTTTTACTATATAACTCGGTTCTCTATTTATTTTTAGATCTGATTCTTCTATTTTTTTAGCTAATTTTAACATTGATATTAATAGAGTCTTTGTCTTTCGTAGTATTTTCTTTAATTCTTCTTTTCTCAATATATTTCTACTTAAAATCCAATAGTTACAAGCTATTTCTTTAGCTAAAGGATGTTGTCTTAACATATATGTTATCCTAATAGGATATGTTTTATCTTATTTCTGATGGTTAGGATATAATCCTTTTCTTGTTGTATTTCAATATTAGTTCTTCCTATTTCAAGAAGAAGGAATTTTTTAAAATCTTCAATATTTAAAATATATAGTTTTGATTTTTCAAAGAAACTCTTTTGTGAATCTAATGTTTCTTTATATTCTATGTTATTTCTAATGCTCTCAAGACTAATATATATTAGGTGGTGATGATAACTTACATATTTAGTAAAAATAAGTTATTTCATAAACCTTTTGGTCCGAAAATCTTCTTGCTCTGATACCAATATAAGAAGGGGGGTTATGTAACGACCAAAAATCCACCAAGGGTCATGATGGCGTCGGACACTGCTGTCGGGCAAGCCAACCAAATTACTTGATTAAGTTCTCATTTTAACAATTTTTGAAAACTAAGATTTTTCCTTCAATGTTACTAATAAAAGACAATCTCTACAATGCAAATAAAAGAACGCTTGGAAGTAAATACAAGATACCTAATAATCATCCCAGAACCCGGTATCACAAGTGCATGAGCATCTACTAAGAAGGAAATAAAATACAACAACCGTCCGGAATACAATATTGGACAGGAAATAAAAACATATAACTGAAAGAGACTATGCTGGATGCGGGTCGCCTCGAGATGCAGCTCACCTAAGTCTCCGTATCCACCATGCTGCTACACCTAGTAGGCCACTAGAGATACATATGCCTATGCAACAAAAATGCACAGAAGGGTAGTATGAGTACGAAACAATGTGTACTCAATAAGTATCCCGTCTAATCTCGAAGAAGTAGAGATGAGAGGTCGACTTTGACACTTACTAGTGGTTTGATAACAATATAGTGAAAATGTGAGGAAATCATGGATTTTTATAAAACAATTATAAACTCGTAAAACCAGATAGCAGGTAAACAACATCTCAAATAAGGGTGGATTTCCAAAGTTTACTTTTCATTATACTTATCAACTACATCTTGACAGGGAAGGCAAATATTATCGCATAACATTCTCAGGAAAGCAATACAAGCATATGCATCTCATGTCGAGGTCGTACGGTCCGATCCAACAATATTTAAAATGTGCACTGCCGAGGGTCGAACGATACGAACCATAGATGCATCTATTTAATCTGGCGAGGCGTTCGACCTGCTCCAAAAATAAACACATACAAACTGACAACCAAGAAGTCCACACGGAGAAATTTTCCAAAGAAAGCCAATCCTCTTTTAACCATTTAATAAAGATGAAATTTAATCAGTTTAGAAATTCATTTACTAATTTAATGTGATTTAAGAAATTCAAGCTGTCAATAAGTTCACAAATAATCCAAGTATAACATGCTCTTGGTCCTAAACTACCCAGACAATAGCATAATAGTAGCTACGCACGGACTCTCGTCACCTCGTGTGTACGTAGTCCCCACAAATAGGAGCACATAACCAATTAACTCATCTATCTGATTCTCACAACGCACCTCAGGATATACATAGTTCTTACTCTAACTCTTACAATACCGCCACGACGGAAGATAGGCATAGAAATTCATAACCAACTGCTGAATCAACAAATCATTGGGTCTATACTCCTGACAAGAACCCTCTGCTCATTTTGAACCGAATACTGGTCTTAACTTCTTAATGTACTTCACAAAATCAGATTGCACTGATCCTAAATCCAATAATTTCGTCTCACCCAGTATGAACTTCTCCGGCTACAAGCCACCCCGGACATGATCCAAAGTCTCATATTATGCCACAATGTACCAATAGGCTACCAATTCGAATGCGGTACGAAAGAAAAATGAACTCCGAAAAGGAAATCCGATTACCCCGCTCGCGAATCATACATGCGATGCGGGCAACATACTAAACAGTCACCCTGCTCGCGAATCATACATGCGATGCGGGCTCACAGCTAGTACGAGCTTTCCTCAGAAAATAGGAAACAAAACACATAAAAATAGATATGGTGAACTTTACTGGACATCACACTGTTGCGGCGCGCAACCCGATCCAAACAGCATAACCATGGCGGCGTGCCACCCGATCTACACAACACAACCATGGCAGCGTGCCACCCGATCCAAATAACATATGCATGGCGGCGTGCCACCCGACCCACATGTAGAACTCACATAAGGAGACACACATTGAGCTAAATTGCTCATTACAATAAAATACCAAAATTCGGTCACGAGCACACTAATTGCATAATACCATCCCTGAGGGGACATATCGTGCTATAAGCTACAAAACTCAAGCACAACTGAAGTGCGATATACGATTTGAATCTCAAGAGCCATTTTGCCCGAATAACATCATCTCAATGCGGAAACTTGACACATATGCAATTTACCAAGCCATCTCTCAACTCACACGGCGCAATGCATCATTGCATGGAATAGCTGACAACGAAATAACACCCCGACTACTCTCCCATAAGTAGCACATTGCTGAATCGAACACATCTGACCTGATATAGATCCCATATTCACATTAAATCCATCCACATGCTTCAATTCGATTTCTAATTGCACCAACTAGGCTAATGACCTTTCATGGGTCCATAATAATCCCCTTTTCTCGTAATACACAAGATCAACCGTCATAACTGGAGAAACCCTCCATAGTCCACAACTCAATAAACTGAGTGCCCTCTAGGCATAAGTTCTCAAATTAATGATACCACCAAAATCTTCATACTTGGTTTAAATCTTTAATCAATCAAGTGACTACATGCCACACTTATATAATCTTCTTGTGGGACACGCTTCCACAACCTACCATAACAAACAACAGGTTTGTACATCCAAACCACCGGTCGTACTAACGCTGAAAAGCAATCATGAATCCTTAACCAGGATGCAAGGCCTTTTCCGTGAAACACCGATCTTAGGTAAGGCTGAAGACAATACCAACTTACCTGAAACATCGAAACTCCTTTCCTGCTCATCCGAGCTCGTGACATCCTTGTCAACACCGAACTGCAACTTTGATCCTCACTTCAAATTCCATACTACTCGCTGCACCTAACATGCCACTATACAATAGAACATGCTTTTTATCATAACTCTGGAACCACTAATAGGTTAACACCCCCTCATATAAAAACTTTTCACTTAACTCACTTCAGAAGAACCATAGTAACATACAGGCGAATTCTCATAGCCATAGAATATGAATCTCTAAGTAGTAGTCTAAGCCACCATAGCCCTTCTGGGATCCGCCTACACATAACAGGCCATAACCGTAGAATGCTTCTGAATAACATCAATTACGGCGGCCGACAAGCCTCACACGTACCGCCAATTCACATGCATAACTTGATCACGCTGAAGGAACTGATCTCTACCACCACTATGCCAACTCAACTATGGCTAACCAATCTATCTTCCTTCGATTTACCCTAATTGCCTTAGTAATAATAATAACTCCATTCAACATATAACACACTCCATCCGCA
This sequence comes from Nicotiana sylvestris, assembly GCF_000393655.2. Taxonomy (NCBI): domain Eukaryota; kingdom Viridiplantae; phylum Streptophyta; class Magnoliopsida; order Solanales; family Solanaceae; genus Nicotiana; species Nicotiana sylvestris. The sequence goes on along the minus strand of NC_091068.1, from coordinate 88,577,099 downwards.
CTCATCCCAAGTGACCTTGAATCACGAGACCATGGTGTCTCAAACTCCATGAACCATTTCATACCTCCCAAGTGCTACACTGCAAGCCAACACATCATAGATCCTTCTGGGCCTCTTCTCATAAGCTGCTACCAAGCTTGATTCTTAGCCATACCTATAGGCTCAAAATCATTAGGCATCACACTTTAACCTTTGAATTCACTAGGACCGTTACTAAGAGACGCTCGCTCTGACTTGGCCCCGAATATAATCAACTCCATGAATCTAATAGCACACGAATATCCTCTCGATGAAGCACCCGGAATAATTACTTCCCTTGAAACCCGCATCTATAAAAGGCATAAATCCTGAATCCTTCCCCAAGTCTGAACATGAGCCAATAAGGCCAACCATAGCACCCCTTTAACCATTCCTTGCTCAAATCACCACTTATGGTTTTTTCCCGTAGCTGAAATAACCCATCGATGTGCTAATAACTGGAAACCTTGCAAGTAGTTAACCATGCAACCCAATCTTAGGTGGTGGGACTCTCCCACTTAGCTTGAAGCCACTATTACACAACTCTGGAACTCACCAGAATTCTTTATCTCTTGTTGACATAACCTTATGTAATCAACCGCCAAAATTCTCGGAATCCTTCTAAAAACCCCTTTTTATACTCTGAATCATCAACCACATTGGCACGACTGATCTCTTTGCTGAATAACCCATAGAATTCTTTGCAGAAACTTCGTCAACCATGCGACCGCTAGCCTGCTCATAGGGAATAACCCACCTATAGAAATCACTTCCCGACATCTTCCAAGGATGTTGCACGGAGTACAACCACTAAGACGTCAATAACCAATCCTGAGTCCAAGCTCACTCTCTAGTTGTACAAGTCCATTCACCCTTCGTGGACATCAATTAAATGTGCGGCCACATCCTTCCAATTCAAAGTTAGGTTGTATCCTTATTCATTTCAAGCAGCTCCTTCCCGTTATATCAAATCTCCTACCGCATAATAGCCCATACTTTAAATTAAATCCGTAGACCCCAATCACCAATCACTAAAATTACCAAATCATTCCAAACTCTCCTTATGGTGCATAGTCATCCTACCACAAATCCCACACGCAAATCTGCCACTCTCCCACTTTGGCGGAACTCACCAATTTAATCGACTACCCAACCTTTGCTTTTTATAACTGGCCTTCTAGAAATTTTAACCACCGCATGACACTCCCCATATGTCATTTCTCATCCTTCATTGCTCAGTTGTTTCCTTAAGTAAAACCTATTTTCGCAACACTTGAACCCTCAAATCGCTACTAACTTTAAACTTTTCCGAAGAAAATCTTTCTCGAGCCGTCAACATTAGAAACAGTGATTCAATCCTGAACCACCACACCCCGCGATCTCTAGCAGTCGTTTCTCCCATATTATTTCATAATACCTTACCCCAAGGTGAATTGCAGAAGACCATAACACCGGCAAACTTAACACATACCATTGAGGACGACAACACTACATCGCATATGAACATTCCACCACGCTTGAAAATACCAAGTCTCGTTACCCATCAACCCAAACCGGAACACTCTCAGCCTGATTGCCTTTCCTCTGTCGGGAATAAAATACCGAATCTCTATATCATGCACTGAGTAAACCTCCCTTCAAGTCATTCACTGCCTCGACACGTAGGCAAAAATCCTACCATAATATCAATATGACAGAATAATTGTTCATAAGCATCATGGCAACTTCTGCCTAGCCTCAGAGCTCTCAGAAGTATTGCTACTAGGCTTAAACAATAGAATACTCTACCACAAAGAGACGATAATAGTCCAATCAACTATACAGGGAGAAACATCCCGCACCACATCTGAAGTACTATTACGATTCTTCAATTCTCGATTTATAACAAGCACTTTGCGTTGCATAAGATGGAGTAGGAAATAAATAAAGGCATAAGCCTCAAAGGAATCAAATCGCACGACGAGGAATCAAGAAGGGAAGTACTACTAACACCAATGTAGCCTCCCGAGGATAAGTACAGACGTCTCCGTACTGTTCCGCGAGACTCTACTAGCCTTGCTCATGACTCATGAGACCTAAGGGAACCTAATGCTCTGATACCATGTTGTCCCGACCCAAAATCCACCAAGGGTCGTGATGGCGCCGAACACTGCTGTCGGGCAAGCCAACCAAATTACTTGATTAAGTTCTCATTTTAACAATTTTTGAAAACTAAGATTTTTCCTTCAATGTTACTAGTAAAAGACAATCTCTACAATGTAAATAAAAGAACGCTTGGAAGTAAATACAAGATACCCAATAATCATCCCAGAACCCAGTGTCACATGTGCATGAGTATCTACTAAGAAGAAAATAAAATACAACAACCGACCGGAATACAATATTGGACAGGAAATAAAAACATATAACTGAAAAAGACTCTGCTGGCTGTGGGTTGCCTCGAGAAGTGCAGCTTACCTAAGTCTCCGTATCCACCATACTGCTACACCCAGTAGGCCACTAGAGATACATATGCCTGTGCAACAAAAATGCACAGAAGTGTAGTATGAGTACGAAAATAACGTGTACTCAATGAGTATCCCGTCTAATCTTGAAAAGGTAGAGACGAGAGGTCGACTTTGACACTTACTAGTGGTCTGATAACAATATAATGAAAATGTAAGGAAATCATGGATTTTTATAAAAAATTATAAACTCGTAAAACTATATAGTAGGTAAACAACATCTCAAATAAGTGTGGATTTCCAAAGTTTACTTTTAATTATGCTTATCAACTACATCTGGCCAGGGAATGCAAATATTATCGCATAACATTCTTAGGCAAGCAATACAAGCATGCACATCTCATGTCGAGGTCGTACTGTCCAATCCAACAATATTTAAACTGTGCACTATCGAGGGTCGAACGACACGAACCATAAATGCATCTATTCAATCTGCCGAGGCATTCGGCCCGCTCCAAAAATAAACACATACAGACTGACAACCAATAAGTCCACACGGAGAAATTTTCCAAAGAAAGCCAATCCTCTTTTAACCATTTAAGAAATATGAAGTTTAATCAGTTTAGAAATTCATTTACTAATTCAATGTGATTTAAGCAATTCAACCTGTCAATAAGTTCACAAATAATCCAAGTATAACTTGCTCTTGAGTCCTAAACTACCCGGACAATAGCACAATAGTAGCTACGCACGGACTCTCGTCACCTCGTGCGTATATAGCCCCCACAAATAGGAGCACATAACTAATTAACTCACCTATGGGGACAATTCCCTCTTACAAGGTTAGAAAGGAGACTCACCTCGCTCCGAAGATCCATAACTGACATTCCACGCTCTTTCGAAGATTCAAATTGATGCACAATGCTCCAAAACTAGTCAATAATTATTCAAATCCATTAATATACGCTCAATTAATCATTACAATCCAATTTATAACAATTCCTAACCCCGATCGAAAAGTTGACAAAATCGCCCTCGGGCTCACGTGCCCGGATTCCGAATATTTTTGAAGATTAAGCTTACCCATAATTCCACGAAATCAAATATATAATTTACTCTCAATTCCATACCCAAAATAGTGGTCAAATTCCAAGAATATAAATTTTCTAGGTGTTCCCTCAACCCCCAAGTTTTCTACAAATTCCATGCTCAAATCTGTACATAATCAATGTATTGAACTCAAGATAGGTGGGGTTAGCTTACCTTATTGTTGATGAAGAAGTTCCCTTCTTGAAGCTTTCCAAAATCGCCCTAACAAGAGTAAAAATGGAGGAAAATGGCCAAAACCCCCCAAAATTAAAGACACTCACTGCCTCAGCAGTTTTCGCACCTGTGGTCTCCTGACCGCTTCTGCGGTTCCGTAGGTGCAAGACCAGATTCTGCTTCTGCGTTCTGGGGCTCCTTAGCCCATTCCGCTTCTGTGTTGTCACGACCCCAACCCCGGCCGTGATGGCGCCCAACATATTGCTAGGCAAGCCCAACGAATTAACATCTTACAATCTCTTTCTTTATAACTCAATACCAATTTTCGGGATTTAATACCAATTTAATATAAATAGAAGTATGAATTTAACAGATGAAATATGCGGAAACCATAATCACGAAAAATCTCTGTAAAACAGCCCAGTGATCCGGTGTCACAAGTCTGAGCCTCTAATACAAGGTTTCAATAATCTAATACAGAAATATGTCTAAAATGCGGAATAATAAGTGGATATAGAAGGAGAAATCGGGTCTGCGACGCCATGCAGCTACCTCGATAACTCCGATGAAAATAGAACGGCAGGAAAGTTCGCTCTATGCCTCAGGAATACCTGTACCTGCACACATGGTGCAGGAGTAATATGAGTACTCCGACTTAGTGAGTAATAACAATAAATAATGTATGACAGTATGAAATCACGTAAAGGCACTAAGCCGTTTTATATCAAAACAGTAAAATCATTTAAGCAGCAGTGAATGAGGAAAATCATGTGAAATTCTTTAAACCAGGTAAAACAGATACAATCAGTATAAATCAGCTCCTCAAGCATTTCAGTTCATTTATTTGTTCTTATCCTCAGTTCTCAATTCATATACTTCTCACGATGACCGAATCAATAAATATATATACCGCTGCGGCGTGCAGCCAGATCCGTATATCGCTGTGGTGTATAGCTCGATCCATAATAATAATAGTCGACTGCGCTCACTGGGGGTGTGCAGACTCCGGAGGGGCTCCTTCAGCCCAAGCGCTATTTAATTACTGTGGTGTGCAGCCCGATCCATATAAGTAATTGTTGCGGCGTGCAGCTCGATCCATAATATGTATAATATATATATCTGCTGCGGCGCGCGGCCCGATCCATATCATATAAAATATATATCTGCTGCGGCGTGCAGCCCGATCCATATCATATAAAATATCCTCACTATTGGGTCCTTGACCCCTCTCAGTCATTTAAAAATCACAGCCTCTCTGGCATAATGTACGATCGGGATCTCAGCCCTCATATCTCTTTCTATTTATGATTAACATTTCAAAAATCTGGTTCATATCATTCTTAAACAATTGGAAACATGACTGAGGATATAAGTTCTTTAACAAAATAGGCGAGGAAAACCAGTCAAAAATCCCCTAAGGGTTCTACAGGTCGGCACAAGGCCCCAAGCATGGCAACAAGCCCAATTCACAATAATAAAGTATATGCCTCAATCAAAAATGTAGTAAAATATCATTCGGGATGGACCAAGTCACAATCCCCATAGCATTACACCTCACGCTCGTCACACAACGTGTATCTCAACTTAGTATAGCACTACGTTGTGCAAATCCGAGGTTTCAAACCTCATGACATCATTTAAAATCATTACTCACTTCCAACTGGCCAAAACTCTAGCTCGCTATGCCCTTGCCTCTCAAATTGGCCTCCACGCACGTCGAATCTATCCAAAATCAGAACGAATGCGTCACAATATGCTAAGGGAACAAAGCCCAAGCGAAAACATTCGAAAAATATCAAAAATCCCGAAATTAGCAAAACCTGAGCCCCGGGCCCACGTCTCGGAATCGAGTAAAATTTACATTTTCAGAATCCTCATACCCTCATGAGTCTAACCATACCAAAATTATCCAATTCTGATACCATTTGGTCCTTCAAATTATCATTTTACATTTATGAAAGGTTTCACTATTTTCTTCCCAAATTCCATCCCAGATCACGAATTAAATGATGAATTCAGTGATAGATTCATGTATTCTAGTCAAATCTGAGTTAAAATCACTTACCCCGATGAATTTCTTGAAAAACCTTTGAAAAATCGCCAAACTCCGAGCTCTCTAGGTCAAAATATTAAATAAAAACCCAAAACCTCATATTTATAGGTACCCCCTCAGATTTCAGCTACCCCTCGCCACACCAAATCGACCGAGGTCCGCGCAAACACAATCGCGGCTGCACAGGCCTTCCTCTGCAGTGACAGGCTTTAGTATTTTGGCCACTATTTTTTCTACGAATGTCCAAATTGCAATATCTATAACTTTCTGGAAACTAGACACGAAGGGCTACAACTGTCGTTTTTCAATCATCTCACAATTCCTTGTAGATCAAAAGATATGAGCTTCTGAAGTTGGACCAATGATCTGCAGATCTTCATGACCGTGGCCGCAGTCACGTTTACGCGCCCAGCACTAATCTAGCGCGCGCAGCGCTAATTCTACCGTGGCCAGCACTAAAAATTCTGCCCCCATCCATTCTCTAAGTTCCGAAATGATGGTACTCGCTCAAACTCACCCGAAACTCACCTGGAGCCATCAGACCTCAACCCAAACACACCAACACCTCCCATAACATCATTAACACCTAGTCGATCTTTCGAATCACTCAAAACAACATCAAAACACCAAATCAACTTCGGATTCAAGCTTAAGAACTTAGAAATTTCAAATTGCACAAACAACGCCGAAACATATCAAATCAGGTCCGATTGACCCCAAATTTTGCAAACAATTCATAAATGACAGAACGAAGCTACTGCAACTCTCAGAATTTCATTCCGACCTTTATACCAAAATCTCACCTATCAACCGGAAATCGCCGAAATCTCAATTTCGCCAATCCAAGCCTAAACCTTCCATGGACTTCCAAAATGCATTCCGATCACGCTCCTAAGTCCCAAATCACCTAACGGAGCTAACCAAATCATAAAAATTCCCATCCGAGATCAAATACACATAAGTCAAATTTTGGTCAAACCTTTCAAATTTAAGGCTTCAAACTGAGAACTGTTCTTCCAAATTCATTCTGATTACCCTGAAAACCAAAACCAACAATTTACATAAGGCATAATGTATACACGGGGCAAGTCATGCCCGAAGACTGGCGATCAAAGTGCAAAAGTTCTAAACGACCGGTCGGGTCATTACATCCTCCCCCACTTAAACATACGTTCGTCCTTGAACGTGCCAAGAGTTGTTCTAGAAGCCAACCAATAGCTGAATAACTTTACCATGCATATGCTTGGGGGTGATCCCATGTCACCCTATCTCGCATAGGTTGGATAACACAATATAACGGAAATTTCACAATCCATCCTAGTCCATGAACTATGGAACCACATTTCCTCTTCTAAAATCATCGACACGATCAGAATTTCACATTTATACTGTGAATAAGTCCGAACAAGCGGTAACAAACCATATATGCTATCTCCGGTGCAATCACATGATATACCACATAACTCAACACTTGTAGTGATAACTTCTAACCACAGCAGTTGCACACAACATCTGCATACCGATAGAAAAACTCTTATCAACTAAAGTCTCATCCCAACACTTTCATATACTGCCAATGATCACTAAGACACGCGGTAAGCCATAACCATTTTCCAGATCAACCATTCATGAAGCCACTTCTTCCTTGGCAAATACCACATCAAATTTCCGAACCGAAGCTCGATACTATCCTTCCAACATGCTGAAATCACATCCGTTCGTATTTATTAATGATCCCTAATGATCTCCTCTAATCCAACACATTACTCTGGTGACATGACACATCCATACAGGCCTAAGCCACAACTTGCACAATACATGCATCAATACGCAATAGTCCGAACATACTCAAATCATGAAAATGACTCGAATGAAAGAGCTGTATCTCAAGCTCACCGGTACCACCACAACACAAGGCTGAGAACCCGTCTCACATCATAGGAACAAAACACATGAGTCTAACCCGCAAGGTCATACCTCCACATAACTTTGCTACGATGTGCGATCCTATCCAATACTGCCCCACATGAACCACCTTAAGTCACTAGCTCGAAATCGACAATGTAACGACCCGACCGATCGTTTTGAGCTTTTGTACTTTGATCGCTAGTTCTCAGGCATGACTTGCCTCGTATGATGTATTATGACTGATGTAGATTGATGGTTTTTGTTTTCAGGAAAATCGGAAGGAATTTGAAAGAACATTCTTAGATGAAAGCTTTGAATTTGAAAGGTTTGACCAAGAGTTGACTTATTTGTATATGATCTCGGATCAGAATTTTTATGATTTGTTTAGCTCCGTTAGGTGATTTATGGCTTAGGAGCGCGATCGGATTGCATTTTGGAAGTCCGTGGAAGGATTTGGCTCGAATTGGCAAAGTTAGTATTTTGACGAATTTTGGTTGATAGGTGAGGTTTTGATCCGAGGGTCGGAATGGAATTCCAAGAGTTGTTGTAGCTTTGTTATTTCATTTGTGATGTGTGTGCAAAATTTCAGGTTATTCAGACATCGTTTGGTCGGGTTTTTGATCGAAAGTGTATTTCGGAAGTTTTTGGAAACTTAGGCTTGAATTCGATGAGTTTTGGGTATTTTGATGTTGTTTGAGGTGTTTTGATGATTGGAACCGGTTTTAATAATGTTATTAATTATGTTGGCAAGTTTGGTCGGGGTCCCATGAGGCTAGGATAAGTTTTGGAAGAGTTTTGGAAGATTTTTGTCGTTTTGAGCATAAGCATGTAATGATTGAAAGGTCCATTTTTAGTTCTAGAGATCGAAATTTGATTTTATGACTTCCAAAATTTCAATAATGAATTATAGGAGTGATCTTGAAAGTTTGGTCTAATTTCATCAAGTCGCGATTGAGTTTTTTACGCGAATCATGAGTTAATTGTTTAACGAGCGAAATGGATATCGCACTGATAAAACGAGCTCTGAATTGAGTTTCGATTGAAGGACTATGTTCGTATCATTATTTGTGACTTATAGGAACAAGAATAATCGAATTCCGAGTTCGTATGATGGACTTAGAGCCTTTTTAGTGAAATGAAACATTGCTGGTGCGCACCTTTAGCAACCATATTTGTCACTTTTAGCAACGGGAATGGCTCTTTTAGCGACCAGAATAGGTTTATTAAAGCTGTTGCGTTTTTCTGCTCATTTTGACCTTTTGTTTGGTGAAAGAACACGGCTTCGGGCGATTTTTGAGCAAGAAATCATGGGAAATCTTTAGGTAAGTCACTTGTGATTATTTCTATTCAATAATATTGAATTATCATCGAATAATCCGACTAGATTACATGTTTTTAAGTGTAAATTGGGGATTTGAACCTAGGGATTTGAAAATAAGATTTGAATATTTGGAGGCCGAATTGTTAGCGGAATTTAGTGATTTTGGTATGGTTGGACTCGTGGTTGAATGGGTTGTCGGATTTTGTGAGTTTCGTCGAATTTCGAAGCGTGGGCCCGGGGGCCAGATTTGAGCAATTTCGGGATTTTAATATTATATTGGATATTTTCGAGTGTGCTTCGCTCCCTTAGTATATTTTAATGATTATGTACTGATTGTGGCTAGATTTGGACCATCCGGAGGTCGATTCATGCAGGCGAGGCATCGCGGGCTAGATTTTTTACCGGATCGAGGTAAGTAATGATTGTAAATATTGTCCTGAGGGTTTGAAACCCCGGATTATACGCAGTTGTGTTACTTTGAGGTGACTTGCACGCTGGATGACGAGCGTGGGGTAGAGCACTGCTGGGGATTGTGACCTAGTCCATCCCGAACGAATATTTTAACGCGTATTTGATAGTTAATTGTTTGACATTATTATATTTTTGGGTTGTATGCCATGTTTGGGGCCCTGTGTCGACTTGTTGAGACCCTTAGGAGCATTTTTACTATCTTTCCTCACTCTATTTGTTTGAAAGCATATTCTCAGTCATGTTTTACCTGTTTACTACTCAAATCTGGCTTTATCACTATATTCTTAAAATGTGGAAATTGTTTTGGGTTGAGTTCCTTGTTTTACCGAGATAGACCGAGGGTCTGATTGTGAGATTGATGACTAAGATAGACTAAGAATCTGATGGTGAGGTTAATGACTGAGAGAGGCCGAGGGCCTAGTTGTGAGGTTTATATATCTATGGATCGGGCTGCACGCTGCAGCAATGTATATATATATATATGTATATGGATCGGGTTGTACACTGCAGCGATACTTATATGGATCGGGATGCGCACCGCAGCAATATAGTGCTTGGGTTGTAGGAGCCCCTCCGGAGTCTGCACACCCCCAGTGAGCGCAGTCGAGTATTTATATGGATCGGGCTGTGCACCACAGCGATGCATCGATAGGGCTGTATGCCACAGCGGTTACTTTGATTTCAGTTATTGTGAGAGATATACGATTGGGCTGTATGCCGCAGCGGTTACTATATGGTACCAATTGAGCATGAATGCTGAGTGCGAGTACTGATTGGTAAGAGTTGAGTCACGAGGGATAGAGAGGCTATCCTGAGGGGCGATAGATATATACATGCATATGAGTGGTGTTTTGCCTGAGAGACCTGTTTATGGACTTATTAATTTCACTCCTCTTAAAATGAGTTTCTATCGAATATGTTGATTTATTGACTTTTTCACTCATCTTTATATTGAGCCTCTATCGGAAAGTTGCACAAATGTTTTAAAACAACTTTTATTTAAACTGGGGTTTATGAGATGTTCAGAAATTAATCACTGATTTGACATTGGTTATTTCCACTGAGATTTTCAAGTTATGAAGTGTTTGTGATTACTGTTTTGCCTGAGGGGCCGATTATGACTTTAATCTCTATTATTATTTTAAATAGTATTGAACCCCTACTAAAACTGTTGGAAGGTATTTCAAAGATGATTTTTACTAAAAGCTGGATTTTAAAAGGGAAGATTGACTCGTATTATGATTTGAAAGCCTATTGTGTTTATTGAACCCAGCGTAAATGTGGATTCATTGTTTCATACTGCTCAGCCTTTATTTACACTTATTACTTACTGGGTTGGAGTACTCATATTACTCCCTGCACCTCGTGTGCAGATTCAGGTATATTGGAACCCGGTAGCGGGTGTTGATAGCTCAGACGCGGATTCATCAGAGTTAGAAAAGTGGTTGCATGACGTTCGCAGCTCCGCTTCCTTCCCCTCATTGTTGTTATTGTATTTAGTACATTTTTAGACTTTTGTTGTATTCAGACCTTGATAGTTTCTCATGACTAGTGACACCCCGATGTCGGGCTGGTATTTTATTCCGCACTGTTATTCCAGGATTTTATTATGAAATATTGTTTAATTTAAAGACTTAAAAATTACTCTTAATGCTTAAAGGGTTAAAGTGAGTGTTGTGTCGGCTGTCCTTGTCTTCACGAGAGTTGCCATCACGACCGGGCCGATTTGGGGTTGTGACAAGTTGGTACCAGAGCCTAGGTTACATAGGTCTCACAAGTCATGAGCAGGTTTAGTAGAGTCTCGCGGATCGGTACGGAGATGTCTGTATTTATCCTCGAGAGGCTGCAGAACCTTTAGGAAAAACTTCACATCCTTGAATTCTTATCGTGCGTCATTGATTCAGCTTGTAAGGTAACTCCTTGAACTCTTTCCATGCGTTCGTATGCGCGCATGAGCGCTTGATATCAGATGTGCCTTGTTAGCTTGTGATCCCCTGATCCAGGGGTGAGATGTGATCTCTATGAGTTGATGTTGGGCCAGTCTGAAGGACTTGAGGCTGGATCTTTGCCTAGGGCTTGATCATCGAGGTGCTGATTGTGTGAGCAAGTGTTTTGAACTTATATGTTTGGTATTGTCCTTATTAGTGGGAATGACGACTGGATAGCTATGTGGCGAGTATGTTAGTATTGCGAGATATATTTATATGACTTGGAAGTGACGAGGAAGGTCTGTTGGATGATAGATGAACTATTAAGTGTTTGATTTCCATTGTGATTGGATGTGTAGCCCCGAGTTATGGGCGTGTGACGAATCTTTTCATGTCCCCTAGTTGGAGTGAAGTAAATTTCATGTTGTGATATGAGTTCAGACTCAAGAAGACTAAGTGACTGTAATGTGTGACGGTGGAAGGTATACAAAAATGTTATATTGAGGCAAAGCAGGCGGGTTATCTCCTGCGGAGTGTTCTGAAGTGGTATGATCCTTATGTGTATGTTAGAAGATCTCATGTGTAAGTGAAACGTAAGTGTTGAAATTTGAAATTTTGGATCGCTTAAGAGAGTGGGATTAACTGTTGGGGGGGATGAATGCGAGATTTGCAAAAGGTTTATAGTACTAGATGGTCTGTGTTTTTACAAGCTTACAAATGATTTGAGTTTAATCTCATTATGGTATTGTGGCATCAATAGAGTAAAAGTGTTATGAGTTATTGAGGGTATCTTGATCAATGGCTTCGAGCCAAGTGGGGGAGTCTGCTGTGAGCAGTTGATTGCACGGTTAGGTACTATATTGGTTTCAGTTTGAGGCGTGCGAGTGAATTAGCTATGACTTGCGGAAATTGAGACCGAGAATGGCTCGAGTAAAGAAAGATTTTGACAAAGGTTATACTATGCTTTATGGAGAATGATAATCACGGGATGTCTTGAGTTATCATTAGTAAAGGGTGCTCGGTGCATAGAGCTGGAGGTTGCTTTGTTTTATTGATATAAGGCTACATCTTGCGGTGTCAGATTGCTAATAAGGTACGGGTGGTCTGTTCATTTGAGCAGGCTAATTGCAGTTGGAATAGTGTGAATGACTCTCGAGAAAGGTTCTAATGTGTTCAAGATTCTACATGTAACAATTAGGTATCTCAAAGTAGTATATGTGGCTAGAAATCGAGTTTTCATTGGAAGGGATCAAGACTTGTGGAACATCTATGTAATTATGGGATTCCATGTATTAGTATAATGAAGGTAAAGGTAGCGGATTTAGATTCACATAAAGTCTCTTCAGGATAAAGTATTTTGATCGTGGTTCTCGTGGGAATATCTGAGAAAGTATTCGGTACCTTATGAGCCTTAGACGGCATGATTTTACGCTTGGGTTCCGTGTGGTAAGTCTGGGTTGAAAGAATTGTAATGTTTTAGCAAGAATGAATATCGAGTTGAAGGTAAATCAGAAGGGAATTCAGATAGCTGGGATAGCTTGGTAGTAGGCCGAGTTGGTATGGTGAGGATATGATTAACTCTTTGGATGCTTATGAGATAATCAATTTCTACAGGTGTTTCGCAGGCAATTTCAAATAACTAGAGAAATGAGCTTCAGATGATTTGAGAAATCATCTGAAGATGATTAAGGAAATGGTAATGCTAATTGAGGTGATTGATGAGGGTATATGTTCCCGTAAGAGGCAATGTGATTAAGTTGATGGTACTTCGGTAGTATTGCAGCACTTTTCGTCAGATCGACTGCTGATATTCAAATTTGCTTGGCAGCACAGAAAAATCTTAGAGTATCTCTCATGGGATAATTGGGTACTAGAGGTGAGTTATATATGAGAGTGGCAGAATTGGGATAAGATATGGTAATTCGTGTATTTTATGGACTTGGAGATTGGGATTTCTCATATACAGGTTAGCTTGTGGTTGTGAATGGCAAGATGTGGGTAAGTTAGTCAGATATTAGTATGTACTATGATTCTGTCATTGGTAGACCTATATGGATATGTGTTCTTTATCACGTAAGGCTTGGTTGACTTCGAGTTGCTAATGGTGAGGTGTGTGTTGATTCATCTGTTATTGAGCTTATTAGTAATCTGGGGAGACCTATGAGTTACCTTTCTGTGTTGAGAGGCGTTATGATTTGTTAGTTATAGGCACATATGGTGTAGTTCTATTAGGGTTTCATAGTGGAAGTTGAGCAGGAAGAGTAATTTGGTGTTGCTCGGTGAACGGCGTATTGGTTATGTCCTATCAGGTGTGCGTGGTGTATGTTATTTGTTTCACCGTAGGTGTAATGATTGCTTTGGTTCCAGACATCAAATTATGTGTGGTTGTCGATTTCGAGCATAATGACTTGAGGTGTTTCATGTGGAACAGTGTTGGATAGGATCGCGCATCACAGCGAAGTTATGTGGAGGTATGACCTTGCGGGTTAGATTCATGTATTATGTTCCTACAATGCGAGACCGGTTCTCAGCCTTGTGTGGTGGCGGTACTGGTGAGCTTGAGGTACAACTCTTTCAATTGAGTCATTTTCATGATTTGAGTATGTTAGGACCATTGCTTATTGGTGTGCGTATTATGCAAGTGGTGTTTTAGGCCTGTACAGATGTGTCATATCACCAGAGTAGTGTGTTGGATTAGAGGAGATCGTTGGGATCTTTAATGAATACAAACAGATTCGATTTCAGCATGTCGGGAGGATAAATATCGAGGTTCGGCTCAGAAATTTGCTATGGTCCTTGCCAAAGGAGAAGTGGCCTTATGAGTAGTTGATCTGAGAAATGGTTATGGTTTATTACGTGTTTCATTTATCATTGGCAGTATATGGAAGTGTTGGAATGAGACTTTAGTTGATAAGAGGTTTTTTGTCGGTATTCAGTTGTTATGTGCAGCTGCTGTGAATAGACGTTATCTCTACGAGTATTTGAGTTATGTGGTATATCATATAATTGCACCTGAGGTTGCAAGCATGGGCTATTACAGCTGGTGCGGGCCTATTCAGTGTATGAGTGTGAGGTTTTGATCATATTGATGGTTTCTGAAGTGAAAATGTGGTTCTATGATTCATGGGCTAGATTGGGTTCTGTAATTTCAACTTTTATGTGTTATCACACCTATATGAGATAGGGTGACATGGGATCACCCTCGGGTTATGCATGGTAAAGTTATTCAGCTATTGGTTGGCTTTTAGAACAACTCTGAGTACGTTCGAGGACGAACGTGTGTTTAAGTGGGAGAGGATGTAACAACCTGATTGGTCGTTTTGAGCTTTTGTACTTTGATCGCCAGTTCTTGGGCATGACTTGACCCTTATGATGTATTATGACTGATGTAGATTGATGGTTTTGGTTTTCAGGAACATCGGAAGGAATTTGAAAGAACAGTCTTAGATGAAAGCTTTGAATTTGAAAGGTTTGACCAAGAGTTGACTTGTTTGTATATGATCTCGGATCAGAATTTTTATAATTTGGTTAGCTCCATTAGGTGATTTATGACTTAGGAGCGCGATCAGAATGCATTTTGGAAGTCCGTGGAAGGATTCGGCTAGAATTGGCAAAGTTAGTATTTTGGCGAATTTCGGTTGATAGGTGAGATTTTGATCCGAGGGTCGGAATGGAATTCCGAGATTTGTTGTAGCTTTGTTATGTCATCTGTGATGTGTGTGAAAAATTTCAGGTTATTCGGACATTGTTTGGTCGGGTTTTTGATCGAAAGTGTATTTCGGAAGTTGTTGGAAACTTAGGCTTGAATTCGATGAGTTTTGGGTATTTTGATGTTGTTTGAGGTGTTTTGATGATTGGAACAGGTTTTAATGATGTTATGAATTATGTTGGCAAGTTTGGTCGGTGTCCCATGAGGCTAGGATAAGTTTTGGAAGAGTTTTAGAAGAGTTTTTGGAAGATTTTTGACGTTTTGAGCATAAGCATGTAATGATTCAAAGGTCGATTTCTAGTTCTAGAGATCGAGATTTGATTTCGAGACTTCCAAAATTTCAATAATGAATTATAGGAGTAATCTGGAAAGTTTGGTCTAATTTCATCAAGTCACGATTGGGTTTTTGACGCGAATCATGAGTTAATTGTTTAACGAGCGAAATGGATATCGCACTGCGAAAACGAGCTCCGAATTGAGTTTCGATTGAAGGACTATGTTCGTATCATTGTTTGTGACTCATAGCAACAAGAATCATCAAATTCCGAGTTCGTATGATGGAGTTAGAGCCTTTTTAGTGAAATTAAATGTTGCTGGTGCAGCAGGATCTGGTGTGCACCTTTAGCGACCAGATTTGTCACTTTTAGTGACGGGAATGGCTCTTTTAGCGACCAGAATAGCTTTATTAAAGCTGTTGCGTTTTTCTGCTCATTTTGACCTTTTTTGGTGAAAAAACACGGCTTGGGGCGATTTTTAAGCAAGAAATCATGGGAAATCTTGAGGTAAGTCACTTGTGATTATTTCTATTCCATAATATTGAATTATCATCGAATAATCTGACCAGATTGCATGTTTTTAAGGTGTAAATTGGGGATTTGGACCTAGGGATTTGAAAATAAGATTTGAAGATTTGGAGGCCCAATTGTTAGCGGAATTTAGTAATTTTGGTATGGTTGGACTCGTGGTTGAATGGGTTGTCGGATTTTGTGAGTTTCGTTGAATTCTGAAGCGTGGGCCCGGGGACCGGGTTTGAGCAATTTTGGGATTTTGATGTTAAATTGGATATTTTCGAGTGGGCTTCGCTGCCTTAGCATATTTTAATGATTATGTACTGATTGTGGCTAGATTTGGAGCATCCGGAGGTTGATTCGTGCGGGCGAGGCATCGCGGGCTAGATTTTTGACCGTATCGAGGTAAGCAATGATTGTATATACTGTCCTGAGGGTTTGAAACCTCGGATTATACGTTGTTGTGTTACTTTTAGGTGACTTGCATGCTAGATGACGAGCGTGCGGTAGAGCACCACAGGGGATTGTGACATAGTCCATCCCGAACGAATATTTTAATGCGTATTTGATAGTTAATTGTTTGACATTGTTATATTTTTGGGTTGTATGCCATGTTTGGGGCCTTGTGCCGACTTGTTGAGACCCTTAGGGACATTTTGACTATCTTTCCTCACTCTATTTGTTTGAAAGCATATTCTCAGTCATGTTTTACCTGTATACTGCTCAAATCTGGCTTTATCACTATATTTTTAAAATGTGGAAAGTGTTTTGGGCTGAGTTCGTTGTTTTACTGAGATAGACCGAGGGTCTAATTATGAGATTGATGACTGAGATATACTGAGAGTCTAATGGTGAGGTTAATGACTGAGATAGGTCGAGGGCCTAGTTGTGAGGATTATATATCTATGGATCGGGCTGCACGCCGCAACAATGTATATATATATGTATATGGATCGGGCTGCACGCAGCAGCGATACTTATATGGATCGGGCTGCGCGCCGCAGCAATATAGCGCTTGGGCTGTAGGAGCCCTTCCGGAGTCTGCACACCCCCAGTGAGCGTAGTCGACTATTTATGAGGATCGGCCTGTGCGCCACAGCGATGCATGGATCGGGCTGCACGCCGCAACGATTACTTGATTTCAGTTATTGTGAGAGATATACGGATCGGGCTGCATGTCGCAGCGGTTACTATATGGTACCAATTGAGCGTGAATGCTGAGTGCAAGTACTGATTGGTAGGAGTTGAGTCATGAGTGACAGAGAGGCTATCCTGAGGGGCGATAGATATATACATGCATATAAGTGGTGTTTTGCCTGAGAGGCCTGTTTATGGACTTATTGATTTCACTCCTCTTAAAATGAGTTTCTATCGAATATGTTGATTTATTGACTGTTTTCACTCATCTTTATATTGAGCCTCTGTCGGAAAGTTGCACAAATGTTTTAAAACAACTTTTATTTAAACTGGGGTTTATGAGATGTTCAGAAATTAATCACTGATTTGACATTGGTTATTTCCACTGAGATTTTCAAGTTATGAAGTGTTTGTGATTACTGTTTTGCCTGAGGGGCTGTTTTACGAACTATGCTTAACCCGAGGGGCAGATTATGACTTTAATCTCTATTATTATTTTAAACGGTATTGAACCCCTACTGAAACTGTTGTAAGGTATTTCAAAGATGATTTTTACTAAAAGCTGGATTTTAAAAGGGAAGATTGACTCGTATTATGATTTGAAAGCCTGTTGTGTTTATTGAACCCAGCGTAAATTTGGATTCATTGTTTCCTACTGCTTAGCCTTTATTTACTCTTATTACTTACTGGGTTGGAGTACTCACATTACTCCCTGCACCTCGTGTGCAGATTCAGGTATATCGAAACCCGGTAGCGGGTGTTGATAGCTCAGCCGCGGATTCATCAGAGTTAGCAAGGTGGTTGCATGACGTTCGCAGCACCGCTTCCTTCCCCTCATTGTTGTGACTGTATTTAGTACATTTTTAGACTTTTGTTGTATTCAGACCCTGATAGTTGCTCATGACTAGTGACACCCCGATGTCGGGCTGGTATTTTATTCCGCACTATTATTCCAGGATTTTAATATGAAACATTGTTTAATTTAAAGACTTAAAAATGACTCTTAATGCTTAAAGGGTTAAGGTGAGTGTTGTGTTGGCTGGCCTTGTCTTCACGAGAGGCGCCATCACGACCGGGTCAGTTTGGGGTCGTGACAGACAACCACGCACAATTTGATATCTGGAACCAAAGCAATTCATCATACTCACGGTGAAGCAAATAACGTACACCATGCAAACCCGAAAGGACATAACCGATACGCCATTCACTGAGCAACACCCAATTACTCTTCCCGCTCGACTTCCACTACGAGACCCCAATAAAACCGCACCACATATACCTATAACCAACAAATCATAACATCTCTAAACACAGAAAAGTAACTCATGGATCTCCCCAAATTACTAATAAGCTCAATAACAATCGAATCAATACACCCCTCAACAGTACAATTCGGAACCAACCAAGCCGACTCAAATTAAGACACGCATCCACATTGACCTGCAACGAGCTCCTTATCACAAAAAATCCTGGAGTTGCTCTTCAACTCCTTTAACTCTGTCGGTGCCATACGATATAGTGTACGACATCAAATCAATACCGAAATCAACAACCTTGACCGCCGACATGCCCAACCACAAGAAACATATCTGAAAAGTCCCTCACCACTGGAACTAAATCAATGGTAGGAGCCTCTACACTAACATCTGTCATGAAAGCCCAAATGAGGAAGACAATCCTTGCCAGCCGTCCGTTGGGCTTTCGAAATATAAAACCACTCCACTAGGGCATAATCCTACGGACCTCGCCACTCAATCCGTGGCATTTCCGGCATAGCCAACAATGTCGCCTTAGTGCAATAGTCCAAAATGACACAATATGGAGACAACCAGTCTGAACCCAATATCACATCCAAAATCTAACATACCAAGCAACTAAATATCCACTCGTGTCTCCAAATCCCGATAGTCACTAAACAATGCTGATAAATAGGACTCACAACCTTCACATAGCCTGAATATGAGAACTTCCCGTCTCCAACTCCATATGGCCCATGAATCCACATATCTGGTTCCAATTCCGTTGTCTGAATGCATACCACACCTCTAATACTCAATCATTCCACGAGAGATAATCTAGAATTCCTCTGTTCCACCAAGCAAATACGAGTATCAGCAGTCGTTCTAACCAGAAAATGCTGCAATACCACCAAAGTATCACCAACTTAATCACATTGCCCTTCTGAAACATATGTCGTCGTCAAAAGACCCTAAATTAGCAATACCATTTCCTTAATCATCTGAAGACCCTTCCTCTAATTATCTGAAGCTCGTTCCTCTAATTATCTGAAACTCGTTCCTCTAATTATCTGAAATTGTCCGTGCTGCCTAAGAATTATATGACTTTCCGTTCAAAACTGAATCTCAACCTCACGCACACAATTCCCAATCATTTACAACATACTGCATAACCCATACCATTCTAGGATAACCATGAGAACTTCATATCCCTTACGAACCGCAAGCCACTATGCATTCCACTAGCCAAGAACTTTCCATTGATCCCATCTAGCAAATAACCACTATACATCCCATGCTCCTCATGCCCATAGAAAATATACATCTCCAACCAAGGTAGAAACCATCAAGGACTCTCCGAGTTCCCCTTGCACAAACCAGACCTGTCAAGACTGAATCTTCTAACTCGACCAAGCTACGCAAGCCATCAAAACCTAAGAGCATTACCGCGAAATACCTGTAGGAACTCATTACCCCGTACACACCTAAGGAACTAACCATATCCTTGCCATACTGATCCAGCCTACTATCAAGCTACCCCATCTATCTAAATTTCCTTCTGATTCATTTTCATCTTGATATTCCCTCTTAAATATTTCCAAAAGCACTACATTCGAAATACTTCGTTCTAAAGTACTTCCTGCGGATCTAAATCCATTACCTCCTAATATTAGTACATAGAATCCCATAATTAATATAGGAAACAACACAAGTCTTGACGTCTTCCAATGAAAACTCAGTTCCTAACCACACATACAACTTGAAAATATCCAATTGTTACATGCAAAATTTTGAACACTAGGACCATTCTGTAGAGGCATCCACTCTACTTAAACCGTAATTAGATTGATTAAACGAACCGAACAACTTGTGCTTCATTTGTGCTCCGACACAGCAGAATGTGACCTCATTTCGATATAACCATGCAACTTCCTGCCCTATGCACCGAGCATTCCTTACCAACCACAACTCAAGTTATTCCCTGATTCTCGTACACCCATAAGGCATAACATAACCTTTATTGAAATTTCCTTTATTCGAGCCATAACTTATTTACAAATACGCCTCAAACTGGAACCATTAGAGCACATAACCGTGCAGTCAACTATTCAATAGCGGACTTCCCCACTTGGCTCAAAGCCATAGATCAAAACACGCACCATAACTTATAACGCGTATACTTTATTGCTTCCATAATACCATAGTGAGATTAGACTCAGTCCTTCATAAGCTCTTGAAACACCGACCATCGCGTAGTTTAACTCTATGCAAATATCGCATTCACTCGCGTAACAATTAAGCCCACTCTATCAAGTGACCCAAATTTAGATTTCAGCACATATGTTTCACTTGTGAAGGAGATCTTCTAACAGACAGCATAAGGATGACACAAATCTCAGAACACCGCATGAGACAACCCGCCTGCTTCGCCTCAATATAACATTTTTGTATACTTTCCACCGTCATACACATTGCACAGTAACTTAATTTTCCTAAGTCTGAACTCAGAGCGCAACATGAAATTTACTTCACTCTAACTAGGAGACATGAAAAGATTCTTCACGTGCCCATAACTCGGGGCTACACATCCAACCACAATGGAAATCAAACTCTTAATAGTTCATCTATCATCCATCAAACCTTCCTCGTCACTTCCAAGTCATATAGATACCTCTCGCAGTACCAACATACTCATCACATAGTTGTCAGCCATCACTTCTACTAATAGGAACAATACCGCACATATAAGTTCAAAACACTTGCTCACACAATCAGTACCTCGGTGCTCAAGCCTTAGGCAAAGATCCGGCCTCAAGTCCTCTAGGCTGGCCCAACATCAAACTCACAAAGATCATACCTTGCCCCTCGATCAGGGAATCACAAGCCATCGATGTACATCTGATACTGAGCACTCGTGCGTGCATACGAACGCGTTGAAGGAATTTCAAGAGTTATTTTTCAAGTTGAATCAAGGACGCACGATAAGAATTCAAGAATATGAAGTTTTCCTAAAGGTTCTGTAGCCTCTCGAGGATAAATGCAGACGTCTCTGTACTGATCCGCGAGATTCTACTAAACCGACTCATGACTCACGAGACCAAGTAACCTAGGCTCTGATTCCAACTTGTCACGACCCCAACCCCGGTCGTGATGGCGCCCAACACAATGCTAGGCAAGCCCAACCAATTAACATCTCACAATCTCTTTCTTTATAATTCAATACCAATTTTCGGGATTTAATATAAATAGAAGTATGAATTTAACAGATGAAATGTGCGGAAACCATAATCACGAAAAATCTCTGTAAAACAGACCATTAATCCGGTGTCACAAGTCTGAGCCTCTAATACAAGGTTTCAACAATCTAATACAGAAATATGTCTAAAATGCGGAATAATAAGTGGAGATACAAGGAGAAGTCGGGTCTGCGAACGCCATGAAACTACCTCGATAACTCCGATGAAAATAGAACCGCAAGAAAGTTCGCTCTATGCCTCAGGAACATGTGTACTTGCACACATGGTGCAGGGAGTAATGTGAGTACTCCGACCCAGTGAGTAATAACAATAAATAATGTCTGACAGTATGAAATCACGTAAAGTCACTAAGCAGTTCTATATCAAAATGGTAAAATCATTTAAGCAGTAGTGAATGAGGAAAATCATGAGAAATTCTTTAAACCAGGTAAAACAGATATAATCAGTATAAATCAGCTCCTCAAGCATTTCAGTTCATTTATTCGTTCTTATCCTTAGTTCTCAATTCATATACTTCTCACGATAACCGAATCAATAAATATATATACCGCTGCGGCGTGCAGCCTGATCCGTATATCGCTATGGCATATAGCCCGATCCATAATAACAATAGTCGACTGCGTTCACTGGGGGTGTGCAGACTCCGGAGGGGCTCCTTCAGCCCAAGCGCTATTTAATTGTTGCGGCGTGCAACCCGATCCATAATATGTATAATATATATATCTGCTGCAGCGCGCAGCCCGATCCATATCATATAAAATATCCTCACTATTGGGTCCTCGACCCTTCTCAGTCATTTAAAAATCACAACCTCTCGGGCATAATGTACGGTCAGGATCTCAGCCCTCATATCTCTTTCTATTTATGATTAACATTTCAAAAATCTAGTTCATATCATTCTTAAACAATTGGAAACATGACTGAGGATATAAATTCTTTAACAAAATAAGTGAGGAAAACCAGTCAAAAATCCCCTAAGGGTTCTACAGGTCGGCACAAGGCCCCAAGCATGGCAACAAGCCCAATTCACAATAATAAAGTATATGTCTCAATCAAAAATGTAGTAAAATATCATTCGGGATAGTCCAAGTCACAATCCCCATAGCATTGAACCACACGCTCGTCACACAGCGTGTATCTCAACTTAGTATAGCACTACGTTGTGCAAATCTGGGATTTCAAACCCTCAGGACATCATTTAAAATCATTACTCACCTCCAACTGGCCAAAACTCTAGCTCGCTATGCCCTTGCCTCTAAAATTGGCCTCCACGTGCGTCGAATCTATCCAAAATCAGAACGAATACGTCACAATATGCTAAGGGAACAAAGCCCAAGCGAAAACATTCGAAAAATATCAAAAATCCCAAAATTAGCAAAACCCGAGCCCCGGGCCCACGTCTCGAAATCGAGTAAAATTTACATTTTCAGAATCCTTATACCCTCATGAGTCTACACATCATCCTTATCCAATTCCGATACCATTTGGTCCTTCAAATCATCATTTTACATTTTTTAAAGGTTTCACAATTTTCTTCCCAAATTCCATCCCAAATCACGAATTAAATGATGAATTCAGTGATAGATTCATGTATTCTAGTCAAATCTGAGTTAAAATCACTTACCCCGATGAATTTCTTGAAAAACTTTCGAAAAATTGCCAAAATCCGAGCTCTTTAGGTCAAAATATTAAATAAAATCCCACAACCTCGTATTTATAGGTACCCCCTCAGATTTCAGCTACCGCGGGCCGCACCAAATCCACCACGGTCCTAGCAAACACAACTGCGGCCGCACAAGCCTTCCTCTGCAGTGACAGGCTTTAGTATTTTGGCCATAACTTTTGGTATAGATGTCCAAATTGCAATATCTATATCTTTCTGGAAACTAGACACGAAGGGCTACAACAATCGTTTTTTAATCATCTCTAAATTTCGTGTAAATCAAACGATATGAGCTTCCGAAGTTAGACCAACAATCTGCAGATCTTCATGACCGCGGCCGCGGTCACTTTTAGGCACCCAGCACTAAGCCAGGGCGCCCAGCACTAATTCTACCGCGTCCAGCACTGAAACTGTTGCCTCCATCCATTCTCTAAGTTCCGAAATGTCCATACTCGCTCAAGCTCACCCGAAACACACCCGGAGCCATCAGACCTCAACCCAAACACACTAACACCTCCCATAACATCATTAACACCTAGTCAACATTTCGAATCACTCAAAACAACATCAAAACACCAAATCAACTTCGGATTCAAGCTTAAGAACTTAGAAATTTCAAATTCCACAAACAACTCCGAAACATATCAAATCAGGTCCGATTGACCCCAAATTTTGCACACAAGTCATAAATGGCATAACGAAGCTACTGCAACTCTCAGAATTTCATTCCGACCTTTATATCAAAATCTCACCTATCAACCGGAAATCGCCGAAATCTCAATTTCGCCAATCCAAGCCTAAACCTTCCATGGACTTCCAAAATGCATTCCAATAACGCTCCTAAGTCCCAAATCACCTAACGGAGCTAACCAAATCATAAAAATTCTCATCCGAGATCAAATACACATAAGTCAAATTTTGGTCAAACCTTTCAAATTTAAGGCTTCAAGTCATGCCCGAAGACTGGCTATCAAAGTGCAAAACTTCTAAATGACCGGTCGGGTTGTTACATGTGTCCTCTCTACCGCAGATGTGGTCGCGCATCTGCGGCCAAACGACCGCATCTGCGGTCCCAGCTCTCTTCCGCCCATACCTCATCTGTGACCCTAGGGCCGTTTCTGCAATTCCGCACTTACGGTCCTAGACTCGCAGGTGCGGTTACACCAGTAACCAGCAACCTCAGCTCTTCTTCAAACTTCGAATTCGATCCGTTAACCACCCAGAATCCACACGAGGCGCCCGGGACCCCAACCAATCAAACCAACCAGTCCCAAAACATATTACGGACTTGCTCGAGGCCTCAAATCTTATCAAATAGCGCCAAAACCACGAATCGACCTCCAATCCAAACTTTATGAACTTTAGAATTTCAAACTTCTACTTTCGATGTTTAAACCTATCAAACCACGTCTGATTGACCTCAAATTTTGCAAGCAAGCCATATTTGATATTACGGACCTATTCCAACTTCTGAAATCAAAATCCGACCCCGATATTAAAAATTCCACTTGCGATCAAACTTCTCAAAAACCTTCAAATTTCTATCTTTAGCCAAATGACTTCAAAATGACCTACGGACCTCCGAATTCACTTCCGATCACGCGCCCAACTCCAGAATCACCATACGGAGCTATTCCCAGACTCAGAATCCCAAACAGACATCTATAACACTAAAATGTGCTTCAACCCAAACTTATGAAATTTCTTCCAAAATGCTAACTTCCACAATAGGCTCCAAAACGTTCCCGGGTTATCCAAAACCCAACCCGGACATACGCCTAAGTTCGAAATCATCATACAAACCTGCTGGAACCTTCAAATCCTGATTCCGAGGTCGTTTACTCACAAATATAATCTTAGCTAATTCTTTCAATTTAAGGCTTCTAAAATGAGAATTGTCTTTCCAAATCAACTCTGAACTTCCCGAAGTCTAATTCCGACGATGCGTACAAGTCATAATACCTTAAGTGAAGTTGTTCATGGCCTCAAACCTCCGAAGAACGGGTCAAAGCTTAAAACGATCGGTCGGGTTGTTACAGGTTAGATAAAATAAAAAGGTCTATAGTTAAAATCTAAAATCTTCTTCTTAGATGGTATATATGATATGATTGATGGTATGATAATATTAACAATATCATATGCAGTTGTTTTTGGTATCAGAGCATAAAACAAAAATAACATCACCACCTAATATATATTAGTCTGGAGAGCATTAGAAATAACATAGAATATAGAGAAACATTAGAATCATAAAAGAGTTTCTTTGAAAAATCAGAACTAGATATTTTAAATACTGAAGATTTTCAAAAATTCCTTCTTCTTTAAACAGAAAGAACTAATATTGAAATACAACAAGAAAAGGATTATATCCTAACCATCAAAAATAAGATAAAACATATCCCATTAGGCTAACATATATGTTAAGATAACATCCTTTAGCTAAAGAAATAGCTTGTAACTGTTGGTTTTTAAGAAGAAATATACTGAGAAAAAAAGAATTAAAGAAAATATTACGAAAGACAAAGACTCTATTAATATCAACTTTAGAATTAGCTAAACAAATAGAAGAATCAGATCTAAAAATAAATAGAGAACCGAGTTATATAGTAAAACATAGTATTAGTTCAGAAACCATATCAGCTTTAGAGTGGGAAATACAATATATAGAAGGAGAAATATATTTAGAAAATCAAAGAATAAAATTCTTTAAGAAACAAAAAATTTGGATACCATTAGGTTGAACAAAATAGATAAATTAAAGAACCTAGAATATTTAGATTTAAAAATATACCCAGAAAAGAAGTATAGAATATTAAAAGATAATACGGTAATAAAGTGCAATTTTAGTAGTGGAGAACATATATTATATACCGAAGATAAACAATACAATACTTTAGTAGATTTAATAATCAACTTTGGGGAAGAAACCCAAGAACATAATAAAAACATAATAAGAACACTAGAACTAGTGGAAGCATTACAAACTAAACAAAGAAAGACTCTAGAAAAATTAGAACACAATTTGGATTTCTTAAAATCACAAGAACTAGAAATAGACAGAAAAATACAATTTCTGAACAACAAGTTTAATCTAGAAAAAAATACCGACGAAAAACGAAATAGAAAAATTAATTAAAACTATTACAGAAAAACCTAAAGAATTAGACATACAAACAACTACATTAGTAGAAAAAATAACACATCAAGTAGAAGTATTAAAAATAAAATAAGTACCTTAAAAGAAAAGATAGACACAATAAAAGGAATCACTCTTTCATGAGTGATTTACAACTAGAACTAGATCCAGTATATGAGGAAGCATTAAAATTCACAGAAAGAATTCAACCCAATCTAGAGGGACTGACTAGTTATACTCCTCAAGGGAAAGCAGATCAAACAATAATAAAATAGAATAATACTTTAATAGTATTACTTTTAGAAATTAATAGAAAGCTTGATAAAATTATTAAAGAAAAGGAGATAAAGACTGAATCCCAAAAGTAGATGGAACAATTAAAAAGAGTTGTAATAACACCACAAAAAGAAAAAATTAAAATAAGAAAACTACAAAAATGGACCCTTTTCCAGGTGGGTCAAGAACAACAAATGAAGAAAGATCATGAATAAGTTTTTCAGATAATAGAATAGGTAATAATATGTTAGCTAGAATTTTTATTAGAAAAAGACAAGAAGAAAATCAGAAATTAGACGAAATAATAGATATAGACAAAGATATACAAATTTTTCAACAAAATCAACTAAGGTTATGCAACTTGAGAATATTATATAATACAGGATATTTTTCAAATAACTCTCAATTATATAGACATTATAGAGAAGAGCAATTACTAGCCATAGGAAATAAAGTTGCAACATTAAATTTAATTAACCCAGAATAAGTACGACAAATAAAAAATTATAAAAAGAATTTAATGCATATGGGATTAATAGTAATCAGATTAAAAGGACTAACTCGAAAGAATTTAGGAACTAAAGTACTAGTAGCAGTATATGATCATAGATGGTCAGATCAAAAGAAACGTATAATAGGTTTAATAGAAATAGACATGACAAACAATGGAGAAATATTTTACATTAGCCCAAATTTCATGATAAATCTAGCAGAATTTGGAAAAAATATTAAAATAGGAATACAAACTAAAGAATATGAAGAAATGAATTATGGAAATAATTTACTGATATGTGTAGGTGTCACGACCCAATTCCCCGAACCCGGTTGTGATGACGCCCCTCGTGAAGACAAGGCCAACCAGACCAAAATGGAACACCTCTTTTAAACAATTAATTATCATAAACGGTAACAAAGCATAATATATTTGTAGCGACCCGACCGGTCGTTTTGCGCTCTAGCGCGTCGTTCAGCAGTTGAAAGTCATGAACAACTTCATTTTAGGTATATTGACTTGTACGTATGGTCAGAGTTGAATTTCAAGAAATTCGGAGTCAAACTGGAAAGAAACTTTTCATTTCGGCAACCTAAGTTGAAAAAAATGGCTAAGATTGGAATCTTGAGTAAACGACCTCGGAATTGGGATCTGAAAGTTTCAGCATGCCTGTATGATAATTTCGGACTTGGGCGTATGTCCGGATTTGATTTTGGATAACCTGTGAGCATTTCGGCGTATATTGTGGAAGTTAGTATTTTAGAAGAATTGCATAAATTTGGGTTGGAAGGCATTTCAGTGTTATAGGTGTTCGTTTGGGATTCCAAGTCTGGGAATAGCTCCGTATGATGATTCTGGAGTTGGGAGCACGATCGGAAGTGAATTCGGATGTCCGGAGGTCATTTTGAAGTCATTTGGCTAAATATAGAAATTTGAAGGTTTTTGAGAAAATTCGACCAGAAGTGAAAATTTTGATATCGGGGTCAGAATGCGATTCTAAAAGTTGTTGCAAGTCCGTAATGTCGAATGTGACTTGTGTGCAAAATTTGAAGTCATTCGGACTAGTTTTGGTAAGGTTTGAGACACTTAGTCTCTTTTAAGGAGGTTTAAGTTGGAAAAGTCAACCGAACATTGACTTATGTGTTAGAGGGCTCGGATTTGAATTCTGATGATTCGGTTAGCTTCGGGGGATGATTTGTGACTTAGGAGTGTGATTGGAAGTAATTTTGGAGGTCCGGTGTAGAATTATGCTTGAATTGGCGAAGTTAGTATTTTGGCGAATTCCGGTTGATAGGTGAGATTTTGATCCCGGAGTCGGAATTGAATTCTGAGAATTGATGTAGCTTTGTTATATCATTTGTGATGTTTGTGCAAAATTTCAGGTTATTCGAACATCGTTTGGTCGGGTTTTTGATCGACAGTGTATTTTCGAATGTTTTTGGAAACTTAGGCTTGAATTCGATGAGTTGAGAGTAATTTGATATTGTTTGTGGTGTTTTGATGATTTGAGCAGGTTTTAATGATGTTATGAATTATGTTGGCATTTTTGTTCGGGGTCCCATGAGGCTCGGATAAGTTTTGGAAGAGTTTTTGGAAGATTTTTGCCGTTTTGAGCATAAATATAATGATCTAAAGGTTCATTTTTAGTTCTAGAGATCCAAATTTGATTTCGAGACTTCTAGAATTTAAATCATGAATTATAGGACTGATCTGAAAATTTTGGTTTAATTTCATCAAGTCCCGATTGGGTTTTTGACGTGAAATGTGAGTTAATTGTTTAACGAGCGAAATGGGTATTGAACTGGTCAAACGAGCTCCGAATTGAGTTTCGATTAAGGGTTGTGTTCGTATTATTATTTGTGACTCATAGAAACAAAAATCGTCTAACTCCGAGTTCGTATGATGGAGTTAGAGTCATTTTAGTGAAAAATGGTTGTGCTGCAAATTTCTTAAAAGCTGCTGTATTTTCTGCAGCAGTGAACAGTATCCGCGTGTGAACAGTAACCGCGCGAGGGTGAAAAGTGAATAGTGACCCCGTGAACAGTGACCCGTGAATAGTAACCCGTGAACAGTGTCGGGCAGAATGTTAAGTTCGGGAGATTTTTCCATTTTGACGATTTAGAGCTCGGGTGAGGCGATTTTTCGAGAGATTTTCAAGGAAAACATCGGGGTAAGTGTTCTTAACTTAATTTTGGTTAGATTACTCGAATCTATTACTAGTTTTGGCATTTAATTCGTGAATTTTGTTGGAAAAGGGTATAAAACCCTCTTGGATAGAATCACAGATTTAAGGGTCGAAATGATATGGGAATTGGATAAATTTTGTATGGTTAGACTCGTGGCGAGATAAGGAATCGGATGATGTTAATTTTATGATTTTTCGAGACGTGGGCCCGGGGCTCGGGTTTTGCAATTTTCGCGATTTTTGATATTTTTCTAGTCTTTTCGATTTGGTTATATTCCCTTAGCCTATTGTGATGTATTCGTTGTGATTTTGGCTAGATTCGACGCGCGAGGAGGTCGATACGAAAGAAAAGGGCATCGCGGAGTAGTATTTGGACGGCTAGAGGTGAGTAATTGATGCAACTGTTGTTATGAGGGTTTGAAACCCCGGACTTTCACATTGTAACGCTATATTGAGGCGTGACACGCATCCCATGGCAGGTGCAGGGTCGTATATGATTGGGGATTGTGACTTGGTCCATCCCGAGTGATAATTATAGTATATTGGCGACTGATTCGCACATTGTATTGATACTTATATTATGTTAGCGACTGATATACACATGTATTGATGATATTTGGGCTTAATGCCATGTTTGGGGGCCTTGTGCCGACTTGTAGAATCCTTCGGGGATTAATATCATTTAATTTCAGTCCAAGGTTTTAATTACTGTTTTGTAAACTTAGCCGTAATTCTAAGTGTTGAAAACTCAAATAACATTTTAAATGTTTTTCGGGCTGGAAACTTCTATTTTGTAAATGCCCAAGGGGCTTATTATATTATTGTTTGGACTGATTATAAAGTTACTTGAAATAATGGTAACAATGACACTGTATGATATACTTGAAACAGTGGTAACAATGGCACTGTAGGATGTAAATTGGTCAGGTAACAATGGGCTGACCGGTCAGGTAACAATGATTGACCAAGATATTGCGCTTGGGCTGTAGGAGCCCCTCCGGAGTCTGTACACACCCCTAGTGAGCGTCGTCGATGATAAATAAATATGGATGGCTCGGGCTGCACGCCGCAGTGGGAACTGGAATGTACCATCATATGCATTGCATTGCATTCATGTATTTGTATTTATACTGTTGTTTAGCTGCTCAGTTCCATATGTTGCTGTATATTTGGATTTTAGCTTACTTTGTGTATTTACTGGATTTTCTTATCTTCGGACTGTAGTTACTTTTATTACTCACTGAGTCGGAGTACTCACTTTACTCCCTGCACCTCGCGTGCAGCTGCAGATATTGATCACCTGGTAGCGGGATATTAGCTCATTGAAGGTATTACTATTGTAGCTGAGCAAGGTTACCACCAGCGTTTGCGGCACCGGACATTGTCTTTAGAATTTCAAAATTTAATTTTGTATATTATTGGCCCTGTAGTTGTGTTCAGGATTTCTTTAGATGCTCGTGACTTGTGACACCCCGGTCGGGTTATGTTGGGCTTTAAACACTGGTTATTATTGTCGTTAAGCTGTATTTATTTATTCATTTATGTTTAATAATTGTTAAAGATACGATTTGGGTTAGTTGGCCGGCCTTGTCTTCACGAGAGGCGCCATCACGACTGGGTTAGAAAATTGGGTCGTGATAATATTATCCATAAATTGCGGAATTTAGCGATGATAACAGCAGAAACCATCCCGATGCAGCCCAAACCGGGGTGTCACAAGTCATGAGCAACTAAGAAATCCGGATACAAGTCTATTGAACACTAATTCCGATACAAAAGTTCTAAAAACATGAAAATGATAAGATAAGGGAGGCACGAGGCTGTGAACGCCAACAGCTACCTCGTAGTCTCCGAATCACTGGCTGAACTGGGAGAATCAACACTCAGGAGCGGACTTTGCGATGCCTGAATCTGCACACATGGTGCAGGGAGTAATGTGAGTACTCCGACTCATTGAGTAATAATTATAAATAATGGCTGAAAGTATGAAAACACGTAAAGGCACAAAGCAATTCCATATCAAGCAGTAAAATCACTTAAAGCAGTAAATCAGTGAAGAAATCAAATTATATTCCTTTTTAAAACAAGTAAAACAGGTAATTTAACAGGTAAAATAACAAGTAGAAATTCGCCCCTCGTGCACAGTGTCAGCCGCATAGAATAGTATCAGCCCCTCGGGCTCACTCTCAGTACAGTATCAGCCCCTCTAGCTCAGTATCAATCACTCAGAATAGTATCAGCCCCTCGGGCTCGCTCTCAGATCATAATGGGTACCTGCACTCACTGTGGGTGTGCAGAATCCGGAGGGCCCCCTTACGGCCAAGCACTATATCAAGCCACCTCGTGGCATCATCAGTCGGCACTCGGCCTCACATCACTCAAGCCACCTCGTGGCATATAAAGTATCTCAGGCCCTCGACCTCATATTACTCAGCATTTCCTCACATATGTCCCTCGGCCTCACTCAGTCCAAAAATCATCACAAGCCCCTTGGGCATTAGTAAAATAGTAGTTCTCGGCCCAAAACATAATGTAGAAATATCATTTAAGTTTCAAATCTGAGTAAAAGTGGCTAAGTTTGTAAAACAGTAGATATCAATAGGACTGAGTTCAAATAATAAGTTAAGCAGTGAGGAAATAGTGATAAAAAATCCCCGAAGGGTTCAAATAGTTGGCACGAAGCTCAAATATGGCAATAAGCCCAAATCATGATGATAACAAATGAATTTCAGTCAAATACGCAGTAAAATAATCAATCGGGACGGACCAAGTCACAATCCCCAGTAGTAAAAGACCCTACGCTCATCATCCAGCGCATATCTTCCCTCAATATAGCACTACGATGCGCAATCCGGGGTTTCAAATCCTCAGGACATCATTTACAACCATTACTCACCTCGAACCGGCTAATTCTCTAGCTCGCGATGCCTTTGCCCCTCGAATTGTCCTCCACGCACGTCGAATCTATCCAAAATCAGAACGAATACGTCACAATATGCTAAGGGAACAAAGCCCAAGCAAAAACATTCGAAAAATATCAAAAATCTCAAAATTAGCAAAACCCGAGCCCTGGGCCCATGTCTCAGAATCGGGTAAAATTTACATTTCCAGAATCCTCATTATCCAATTACGATACCATTTGATCCTTCAAATCATCATTTTACATTTTTGAAAGGTTCCACAATTTTCTTTCCCAAATTCCATCCCAAATCACGAATTAAATGATGAATTCAGTGATAGATTCATGCATTCTAGCCAAATCTGAGTTAGAATCACTTACCCCGATGAATTTCTTGTAAAACCTCCGAAAAATCGCCAACATCGAGCTCTCTAGGTCAAAATATTAAATAAAACCCAAAACCTCGTATTTATAAAGTACCCCTCAGATTTCAGCCTCCGCGGGCCGCACCAAATCGACCGCGGCCGCACAGGCCTTCCTCTGCAGTGACACTCCTTAGTATTTTGGCCATAACTTTTTCTACAGATGTCCAAATTTCGATATCTTTACCTTTGTGGAAACTACACACGAAGGGATACAACATTCATTTTTTTGAATTATCTCAAAATTCCTTGTAGATCAAAAGATATGAGCTTCCGAAGTAGGACCAGCGGAATGTTCTTCACCGCAGCCGCACACCATTTTGTGTGGTCCGCACAGCATATACCGCGGCCGCACACCATTTTGTGAGGTCCTGTGACGACCCAAAGGGTCATCACCGTAATTCTTCCTAGTTCCGTGCTTCCGAGGCCTTGAGAACCTCGCTTTTAGTTGCCTCGATTTGCGTGCACAGTTCGAGCGCATAGCCGGAAAGTTTTTATGTTAGAATATGCAAATTTTGTGAAAACTTTGATGAATTTTTATATTAATATACATAATATTGACTTCGGTAAACATTTTGGGTAAAACAGACTCGGACCTGTGATTCGACGGTCCTGGATGGTCTGTAGAAAAATATGGGACTTGGGCGTGTACCCAGAATCAAATTCCGAGGTCCCAAACCCGAGAAATGAATTTTTGTGTGAAATTTTTTTCTGAAATTAATTAAGGAAAATGAAAAAGAAAATTGATCAGAAAAATGTGGTATTGGGCTCGTATTTTGGTTCCGACACTCGGTACAAGTCTTAAATATGTTTTAAGCTCTATCTGTAAAGTTTGGCTAAAAACGGACGTCATATGACGTGTTTCGGGCTTAAAATGGGGAATTTGAGTTTTTATGAAAGTTGAAAGAAAATCATGTATTTTGAGGCTTGATCCTATGTATATGATGTTATTTTGGCGATTTGATCGCACGAGTAAGTCAGTAAGGGTTTTCGAGATCATATGAATGTTTGGTTTGGAGCCCCAAGGGCTCGGGTGAGTTTTGAGTAGGGCTCGGGAGGTCTTAGACTTAGAAAAATATACAGGTTCAGATGTTGCAGGCCCAGCGCGACCGCGGCCATTTCCACGCGGTCCGCGCTGGCAGCCTGGAGGCCGCGGTGCTTTTTTGTGCGGTCCGCGTGGTGGGGTTCAGAGGGTCGACCAGCGCTCCCCGCGCACCAAATCAGTGCGGTCTGCGCTGGGTAGGTTCAGAGAGAGCCCACTTCTCCCCTCCCTCGGCGCGGCCTCGGCCATTTGAGTGCGGTCCGCGCCAGCCCACAGTAAAATGTATAAATTCGGGATTTTCAGTCATTTTTTCCACTTTTCAAAAACCCAAAACCTAAGAGGCGATTTTCCAAACAACTTTTCTTCTTCAAAACGATTGGTAAGTGATTTCTAACTCATTTTCTTCACTTCTTAACATCTTTTAACATGATTTCAACTTCAAAACAAAGATTTTCATGGGGGAAATTGGGTGTTTTGGGTAGAACCTAGGTTTTCTACAAATTAAGGAGTTGGACCTCAATTTGGGGTCTGATTTCAAAACAAAGCATATATTTGGATTCGTGGGAGAATGGGTAACCGAGTTTTGGTCTGAACCTCGAGTTTCGACCACGTGGGTTCGGGGGTGTTTTTGACCATTTTGGGAAAAACCTTGTAAAATTTATTTTTCATGCATGGGGAGTGATTCATTTAGTAATTATTAATGTGATTAAGTAACTTATGACTAGATTCGAGCGGATTGGTGGTGGAATCAAGAGGTAAAGCTATACTAGAAGCGTGAGTTGAGTTTGGAGCATTCGAGGTAAGTGTTTGTTCTAACTTTGGCTTGAGGGAATAGGATTAGGATGTTATTTGCTACTTGCTAATGTGGAGTACGATGTATAGGCATGGTGACGGTTATCTATGCACCAGAGTCTAGCATGACCGTGAGTCTTAATTGCTTTTAATTCGAATAACGTGACACAATCTCCTTGTTTATTCGATGAGTTTCGTATAATGTAAACGGTTGAGGTAAAATTGTGATTGGTGTACTTTTGGAGCGTTAGCTCGAACATGAATGTTGTTAGTTGAGGAATAAGGGATTTAAAAAGAGAATGTGTTGTGATTACTCCCTTGTCGGGATGTGTAGACCGATATATATACTCTCCCTTGCCGGGATATTTTGGGCTGTTAGTTGTACCCTTGCCGGGTTAGAGTGATATGTTGTTGATTTCCCCTAATGGGACTCTCCTTAAAAAATCAGATGGTTCGAGTTATATTATGGGATCGTGTGGCACGCCGTCCACTTATATATGATATTATGGGATCGTGTGGCACGCCGTCCACTTATATATGATATTATGGGATCGTGTGGCACGCCATCCACTTATATATGATATTATGGGATCGTGTGGCACGCCGTCCACTTATATATGATATTATGGGATCGTGTGGCACGCCGTCCACTTATATATGATATTATGGGATCGTGTGGCACGCCGTCCACTTATATATGATATTATGGGATCGTGTGGCACGCCGTCCACTTATATATGATATTATGGGATCGTGTGGCACGCCGTCCACTATATATATATATATATATCATGGGAATCGGAGTTTCTTCTTTTTATTTCCGATATTTCATTTTTATCTATTACTCCCCGATGGCATGTCCCCTCCTAGCTTTACTTTGTATTATCTTGTTACTGTCTTCTTGTGCTTGTATATATATATGTACAAGTTAATTGTGGTAGGTCCTGTCTAGCCTCGTCACTACTTCGTCGGGGTTAGGCCAGGCACTTACCAGCACATGGGGTCGGTTGTGCTGATGCTACACTCTGTGCATTTTTGTGCACAAATCAGGGAACAGCTTACGGACCACAGCAGTAGGACTTCTGAGAGCTATCTTCAGTCCAGGGACTCTCGAGGTAGCCTAGCTGGCGTTCGCAGGCCGAAGCCCCTTTCCATGTTTTCGTTTGTTCATCTTGTATCAGACAAACATGATGTATTCCCTTTCAGACATTGTTTGTAGTATTTTGTAGTAGTCCGTGATCTAGTGACACCAGACCTTGGGTAGTGATGTGTATTAAACTTCCGCACTTTTGGTTTTCAGTTGCTTTAGATTTAAAGTCTTCCGCTTAAATTTTATCTCGTTTATTTTATTGTTTGAAAGAAAGCAGGAAAGGTGTTTTAAATATTTGGCTTGTCTATCTCGGATAGTAGGCGCCATCACGACACCCGATGGTGGGAAATCCGGGTCGTGACAAGTTGGTATTAGAGCACTAGGTTACTTAGATCTCACAACCCACGGACAGCTCGGTAGAGTCTAAGGGATCGGTACGGAGACGTCTGTACTTATCCCGCAGAGACTACTGAGTTAGGAGAACTTCACCTTGTTCATTCTTGTCGTACGATTCTGTTTCTCAAGTACTGATTGTTTTTCCACTCTGTTCTTTCGCAAATGGAGAGGACACGTGCTTCCTCTTCTACCGCGCAACAGCCCGAGCCCCCAGCAGCAGCTCCTATCAGGGGCAGGGGGTGAGACCGAGGCCGTGCAAGAGGCCGAGGCCGGGGCAGAGCTCAGCCCCGAGCGGCAGTCCTAGAGGTGGAGCCTCATGTTGACTACGACGAAGGGGTTCCAGCTCCAACAGCTCCGGTGGGCCCAACTCAGGTTCCAGAGGGTTTTATAGCCACTCTAGTGCTTCAGGACGCCTTGGTCCGACTGGTAGGCTTTATGGAGGGCATTTCTAGAGCGGGTTTGTTTCCCGTAGCTCCAGCCACACCTCAGGCTGGGGGAGGAGTTCAGACTCCCGATACTCGTACTCCAGAGCCGGTAGCTCCTCAGGCTCAGGTTCCAGCAGTTTAGCCAGCTGTGGCAGCCCAGCCAGGTATTGCGGCTCAGTCCAGCGATGGTGCGGCTATGTCCGCGGATGCTTTGTGGAGGCTTGATCGTTTCACCAAGCTCTTCACAACCACATATAGTGGCACCAACTCAGAGGATCCTCAAGATTTCATATTCAGCTGTCATGAGGTTCTACGAACTATGGGCATTGTAGAGACCAATGGGGTCGACTTTGCCACTTTTCGCCTGGCAGGATTTGCCAAGACTTGGTGGAGGGATTTCTTCTTAGCCAGGCCAGGAGGGTCTCCATTATTGACTTGGGATCAATTTTCAAAGTTATTTCTGGGGAAGTTTCTTCCAGTTACTCAGCGAGATGCTCTTCGCAGACAGTTTGAGCGTCTGCAGTAGGGTCCTATAACGGTCACCCAGTATGTGACCCAGTTCATTGATCTTGCTCGTCATGCCATTGTGATACTCCCCACCGATAGAGAGAGGGTGCGGAGGTTTATTGATGGGTTGGCCCAGCTAATCCGTGTTCAGATGGCCATAAGTGCTTGTAGTGAGATTTCATTTCAGGAGGCGGCAGATGGTGCCCGCCGGATAGAGATGGCACTTGCTTAGGGAGGTGGTCATGGGTCTAATAAGAGGCCTCGTCATTCTGGTAGATTCCGTGGTACCTCGTCTGGAGGTAGGGATTCTTATGGTAGATGCCATCCTTCGAGGCCCTTTCATTCAGCTCTCCAGGCTTCTCATGGTATACCATGTGGTCGTGGTTCTCAGCCGCAGTATTCTGACCAGTAGCTCTTCAGTTCACTATCAGCACCTATCAGTGCACCACCACTTCGTTATTCTCAGCAGCCGAGGGCTTGTTATACTTGCGGCGATGTGAGTCACATTGCTAGATATTGCCCTCGAGCTTCCAGCAGCTCGCAGCAGCAGGGTCCTCGCCCGATAATTCAGGCACCAGTTGCCCCACAGCCTGCCCAGCCAGTTAGAGGCGGGGGTAGGGGACATAGAGGTGGAGGTAGAGGTCTTAGAGGTGGAGCTCAGACCGCTAGAGGTCGGGGTCAGCCAACAGCAGATTGTCCCAGGGATATGATTCAAGGAGGTGGGCCCCAACCCCATTGTTATGCTTTGCCAGCCAGGCCAGAGGCTGAGTCATCAGATGATATGATTACAGGTACTATTTTGGTCTGTGATAGGGATGCTTCTGTGCTATTTGATCCCGGATCTATGTATTCATATGTGTCGTCCTATTTTGCACCCTATTTGGTTATGCCTAGTGACTCGTTGAGTATTCCTGTTTATGTGTCAACACCGGTGGGTGATTCTATTGTGGTCGACCAAGTTCATCGTTCTTGTATCGTAGTGTTTGGGGGTCTTGAGACCCGTGTTGATTTGTTGCTTTTGGACATGGTCGGCTTCGATGTTATATTGGGGATGGATTGGTTATCCCCGTACCATGCTATCTTGGATTGCCATGCCAAGACCGTGACCTTAGCCTTACCGGATTTACCCCGGTTAGAGTGGAGCGGGACTTCTGGTCATTGTACCCGCAGTGTTATCTCGTATGTGAAGGCTCAGCCTATGGTCGAGAAGGGATGTTTGGCCTACTTGGCGTATGTTCGCGATTCTAGCGCAGAGGTCCCTTCTATTGATTTTGTGCCCGTTGTTCGGGAGTTTCCTGAGGTTTTCCCTTCAGACCTGCCGGGTATGCCGCCCGACATGGATATCGACTTTTGTATTGATTTGGCCACGGGCACTCAGCCCATTTCTATCCCTCCATATCGTATGGCCCCGCCGGAGTTGAAAGAGTTAAAGGAACAGCTGCAGGATTTGCTTGAGAAAGGTTTCATTAGACCCAGTGTGTCGCCTTGGGGTGCGCCGGTGTTGTTTGTTAAGAAAAAGGATGGTTCGATGAGAATGTGCATCGATTACCGGCAATTGAACAAGGTTACAATTAAGAAAAAGTATCCACTGCCGAGGATTGATGATTTATTCGACCAGCTTCAGGGTGCGAGGGTGTTCTCGAAAATAGATTTGAGATCTGGTTATCACCAGCTGAGGATTAGGGCGTTTGATGTCCCTAAGACAACATTTCGCACTTGGTATGGGCACTATGAGTTTTTGGTCATGTCATTTGGATTGACTAATGCCCCAGCAACGTTCATGGAGTTGATGAACCAAGTGTTCAGACCTTATTTGGACTTGTTCGTGATAGTCTTCATTGACGATATTCTTATATACTCCCGCAGTCAGGAGGAGCATGAGCAACACCTCAGAGCGGTTCTTCAGACCATGAAGGATAGTCAGTTGTATGCTAAGTTCTCGAAGTGCGAGTTTTGGTTGAGTTCGGTCGCATTCCTGGGTCATGTCTTATCAGCAGCAGGTATTCAGGTAGACCCGAAGAAGATAGAGGCAGTCAAGGACTGGCCTCGACCAGATGAGTTATTTTTTGTGATTTTTTCTATTTTTGTAAAACAACTAATTTACTAATTAATCTAAAAGGTAAAATTAAATCCTAAATGCAATGTATTTTATTTTTATTTTTTATGAATTAAATAAAATTAAACATGCACAAACAAAGATGCAAATAATTAGGAAAATTCTACAATAATTCTTAAAATAACAAACAATTAAAAGAAAAATCCCATTCTTTGGAATTCTGTAGGAGTAATTCATGTGGGGCAAAAATCACGTGCTCATAGGGGGACTATCTGTATAGGGTAAAATTGATTCGTATTAAATACTCGTAAAATAGAGACACATGGAATGAGAGATAGATGGAAAGTGAGACAGGCAAAAACTAAGACCGAGGGCAACAGCTTCGGTTGGCACCGGGAAGCCCCCGAAGGGAATATTGCTAATGAAGAAAAACGAATGCCTTCTACCCGATTGCATTCAATGAAGAATATTCTGCAGTATTAAATACACAGTCCATTATAGAGATCTTTGGCATTTATAGCCTGTCGTTACACATTCTTCAATGGCCCCTATAATTGTTATTTAAGAGGAGCTTGATCCTAGGACCTTGTTCCGTAGGTGCAACTATAAATAATGATTTCAACAGCCATTGTAAGGACATGAATTTTCTGACAAATTTATGCTACACATTATTCTAAGCTTAAAAATACTTTATTTCTCGTCTATTGATATTCTTATAATTGCCCTCGAAAGTTCTGCTCCCGAAACTAAGCTATCTACTGTGTTATCTTGATTTCAACATTAAGTCTTGCATTTTATTTAATTTATTTATCATTTTGGGATCAAATCAATTCTCTTGTCTATAAACCACGTTACAAATTCAACTTTATCACTTTATGGGTAAACAGATACAAATTTAGTACATCTACGATACCTAACTTATAAATAAATTTTATACAACTAATTATGTATCATATTATTTATTTACAACTTTCATACAACATTCGTACAACTTAGTTAAAATTATTTCCAACTTATTTACAACTTACTTACGACTTTCATACACCTTATTTTCAACTTTAATATAATCTTACAAATACAACTTCAATTGTAGTATGCCATTTGTATGCATTTTGTACGTCATGTATTCTTCATCCTTTTTGAGTTTCAATCTAAACATTCAGCCTAAATCAATTCTAATCTTTACCAATTACCCTTAAAATTAAAATATAAACTCCAAAAGATATTCTTAATCGTTTGAAAATAACTCTCAATCCAAAAAATTTTTTTTTAGAAAGCTCAAACCTTAATTCGAATTCAAAGTCTCAAAGCTTTTTAATGACTATCAATGATGGAGAATCAAAACCTTCAAAATTTATTAATTAAGAATTTCAATTTGAACAACAATTGTGCAATAGGAAAGAAAATTGCTAACATATTGTTTGGATGGTTGTTACCCATCGTATTGTATTGTATTGTTATCCCAGATACAATATTTGTTTTAATTGTTATTATAAAATTGATTGTATCGTATTGTTAAATTCATTGTTCCGGACTAATGAAAATCCCCATTTAATAAAACAAACAACTTGGTATTATCAGGACCCCAATTTTCCATCTTAGGATGTCGTGATGGCACTTAGTCTCTAAGACTAGGTAAGCCTAACATTCACTAAGATAATAAGATAATTCGATAAAACTCATAATAACTCCAAAATAGAATATCTATAACAAATTTTCAAAACCGGTGGAACTGAGTCATAAGCTCTACAGAAATATACTTAAAATCCCTAGTACAACACTGTCTAAGTAAATAGTAAACAGTAGCAAAAGTAAGGATAGAAGGTGATTCCGAGGCCTGCGAGCGCCAAACAGGTATACCCTGAAGTCTCCGAAAGGTATGGCCAAATAACTAATGCCTAGCCTCAGCTGAAGTACCTAGATGTGCACAAAAATATGTAGAAGCATAGTATGAGTACACCGCAATGGTACCTAGTAAGTATCAAGACTAACCTCGGTAGACTAGTGACGAGGTCGGGTCAAGGCACTTACTGGGATAAGAAAAACTGAACAAGATATAGTATAGGCAAGTAATGGAAGACGAGGAAATAAATGACTATAACACAATCCAATAATGTAAGTTAACAATGGAATTGAAAACAATAAAGGCATCTTTGAGTGAACACATAATAATAACATCAAGAAAACAGTACAAACAAATACAAGGCAAGTAGAGAGATAACAAAACTGTTCAGCCAACAAGCCTCTTTAATATAAAAACGTACAACAAGAATCACAATTGAGATACCACCTTGTATCCACATTTTACAATTCAAAATCACAACTTTCTTTATACTGCAATGCAAGCCTTACATTAAGATAATTTTGAAAATATTTTTTCGAAATAGCTATCACACACTTTATCCCCCGTATGATGCCGTGTGGCTTCAAGTTATTCTTTAACTAGAATCACGCGCATAAATTCCCACCTTATGCCGCCGCATGCACATTAACCCCTATCCTTACACCTCCGTATGCGCATCAATATCACAACACAATAGTAACACGCACCACAAGTGCCCATATACCACAACTTGCCAAACTCAACAATATCAAAGTTACCACAATATTTAGCCCACGACTCAACCACAATATGAAAAAGAATCTCAATAATAACAAAATGAGTGAGAATTACTCAACAAGGAAAGATATCTCAGTAATGACAACTTCAAACAATAATAACCTGACAATAAAGGAGGTAGCATAACAATAAGAGGGATAACAAAGGCAATTAAGGCATATAAGAGCATATGATAACAACATCAAATAAAGCATGTAAGAGTAATTTAACAATGGAAGATCTAACATCATATTTCAATTTCTAATTAAATGCATGAAAGAGTGTAAAAGTCTACCGGTCAAAATACCACATATAAGCCCATGTACGTACATGTCACCTCATGTACAAGTCTTTCACATAACCCAAATAACACAAATCAATCCAAGTCCTAAGGGGTAGTTCCCCTACACAAAGTTAGGAAAGATACTTTCCTCAAACAAGCTAAATTAACCCACAAGTAAGCTTTTTCAGCAGAAATCCAACTTCGGACAGCTCGAATCTAGCCAAAATAACGTAATTCCATAAATACAAACCATATAAAACGATTCCGGATAATAAAGTTACAATCCTTAAAGAAAATCAAAAAGTCAACTTAAAGTGTCAACCTTAGGCTTTCACCTCGGAGCCCGACCAAATTTATAAAATCTGACACATATTCCAATATGAGTCCAACCATACTAAAATTATCCAATTTCGGCCTCAAATCGACCTTCCAATTCTCAATTTATAGTTTTGGAAAGTTTTCACAAACTTCCCCAATTTCTCCAACTAAAAAACACTAATTAAATGATAAAAACAATAATGGAATCATGAATAATAAGCAAATCCGAGTAAAAAATACAAACCCCGATCTAATCATAAAATCTCTCCCCCGAAATCGCCCAAAATCGAGTTCTCTAACTCAAAATGTGGAAAATGGAATAAATCATTGATTCAATCCTATTTCTGCCCATTGATTTCCACTGTTGCGGACATTTGGTCGCTTATGCGACTCCACATATGTGGATATACCATCACAGATGCAGAATCATTAAGGCTCAGCAAATTTTCCCTTCTGTAGTCTAGCCAGCGCATCTGCACTTCCGCTTCTGCGGACACACGGCACTTTTTGTGCGTCCTCTTCTAGGAAAGAGACTGCACCTGCGGTCCTAAGTCAACAGACAAGACTCCGCTTCTGCGGAAGGAATCTACATCTGTGGTTCCGCACCTGCGCAAGGACCTCCGCATCATAGAACCCATCTCACCCAGTCCCATCTCGCATTTGCAGCCAAGGGGCCACTTTTGCGGTGTGGCACCTACAGCCATACCCTCGCAGGTGTAATTGCGCCCGAACCCAGAAGGCATCAAACTTTTTCAAGTCTCCAAATGAGTCCGAACTCAACCCGAATCACACCTAGGGCCCCTGTGACCCCATCCAAACATATCATCAAATCCCAAAACATATAACGAACCTACTTGAGGCCTCAAATCACATCAAACAATATCAAATCTACGAATCGCACCCTAGTTCAAGCTTATTGAATCATTGAACATTCAACTTCTAAAACAATGCCGAATCATATCAAACCAACTCTAAATGAGATCAAATTTTACATGCAAGTCCCAAATGGCACAACAGACCTATACCAACTCTCATAATCACAATCTAGACCTGATATCAATAAAGTCAACCTTCGCCTATCAATCTTCCAAACTTTCAACTTTCCAACTTTCGCCAAAAAATCTCAAACCAACCTACAG
Source organism: Nicotiana sylvestris (assembly GCF_000393655.2). Taxonomy (NCBI): domain Eukaryota; kingdom Viridiplantae; phylum Streptophyta; class Magnoliopsida; order Solanales; family Solanaceae; genus Nicotiana; species Nicotiana sylvestris. Next base: position 88,533,843 of record NC_091068.1, on the reverse strand, counting down.
ACCTCCAAATCAATATTTTGACATATGCCTAAGTCTAAAGTAACCATAAGAAGCTATCGAAACCATCAAAAATCCATTCCGGATTCGTCTACACAAAAGCCAATTTCCGGTCAACTCTTTCAACTTAAGCTTCAAACCTTGGGACTAAGTGTCCCAATTTACTCCCAAACTCACTTAAAACCAAACCAACCACCCTGGTAAGTCGTATAACTACAATTGAACATAGAAGAGGCAATAAATATGGAAATGTGGCTAAAATATTGAAAACGACCTGTTGGGTCGTTACAATCTCCCCTTCTTAAAATAAATGTTTGTCCTCAAACGAGTATAAAGACATATCACTCAGTCTCCCAAGTCCCCTCCTCGATTGGTTGACCCCTAAATTGAACCTTCACTGAAAATATTGTTCCTTGACCTCAACTTTCGGACCTGCCTGTCCAAGATGGCCACTGGCTCCTCAACATAAGTCAAATTCTTGTCAAATTAGACTGAGCTAAATCTAATACATGGGACGGATCACGATAACACTTCTAGAGCATTGAAACATGGAACATCGGGTGAACTACAGATAAGCTTGATGAAAATGCAAGCTTGTAGGCCACCTCCCCCACTCTTTCAAGGATCTCAAAAGGACTAATATAGCTTGGGATCAACTTTCCCTTTTTCTCGAACCTTATCACACCCTTCATGGGTGAAACCCGCAGCAAAACTCTCTCTCCCACCATGAATGATACATCACGAACCTTTCGATTGGCATAACTCTTTTGTCTAGACTGTGTTGTATGCAGCCGATCCTAAATCAACTTGACCTTCTCAAAGGTATTCCAAACTAGATCAGTGCCCAAAAACCTAGCCTCCCCCGACTCAAACAAACCAATTTGAGAACGACACCACCTGTTATATAAGACCTTATAAGGAGCCATCAGAATACTCGGTTGATAGCTGTTATTGTAGGCAAACTTTGAAAGTGGCAAGAACCGATCCCATGAACCTCTGATCACGTCCAATTGCACACCACTAAAGAGGTATGACATGGTCGTTTGCAACAATAAAACCCAACAAAGAGTTAGGATCAAATCCTCAGGGAGCTAAGATGGGAGTTAGTAGTATATATTCAGAATGAGTAAGTGAAGTATCTAGATTGCACTTCTACAAATAGGTTTTTGTTTCTTCTTAAAAAATTAAGCTAATTATTGCAAATTTGAAGATATAAAACTAGAGATAATTGTTTTGGGTATAAATGTATAAAAGGCCTAGGGTTGTGACCATAACCTAGGTGTTTGTCTAATGGGATAAAGAATTTTATGCTCGTTTTGTTGATGGTTGTATTATAGCTCACAACAGTATGTTACTCACTCAATACCTCTCGGTCAGAGAGTGGTTTCGTCCAATTTGGCTTTCTCAAGACCAAATGGGTATCTACCAAAATGGTTGATAAGAGCTAAAGTTGGTTTGTTACTATCTTTAGGTTGAACCCTTTAATTGGGTTAATCAATCTCTCAATACCCAATTCCTTGTTAGCTAAATTAACCTAGACTAGATCCCTCTTTCTCAAGAAGAGACTAATTCAAATAAGCTTGAATCAATGTTTTAATTAAAGCATGAAATAAGCTAAATAATAAACATCCAATCATAAACAAGCATAAAATTAATCACTCATAAGGTTGTTACACACTAGTATTGGGTTACAACCCTAGTAAAAATCTAGCTACTCATAGTGGGTGAAGAAGAAAACAAAGAAGAAAAGATAATAAAACTCATATTAGAAGATTAAAATAGAGAAATCTAATGTTAAATCACTAAAATAAGATAAAGTTTCCTAAAATAAAGAGAAACTACTACAATGCTTCAGAGATTCAAAACTTGACCTAATTTTGTGAAGCACGTCTATTTATACAAAACTGGAAATATCTGACAAAATGTCCCTCGGGAGGTTATGCGGCCGTACAATTCCATGTGCGATCCACAAATGTCTTCATCTAACAGGCCGCACAATTTTGAATTGCGGTCGCGAGGCACTTCTTTCGCGGTCTGCAGATTTAGAACTGCACCCATAAGGCATTTTTCTGCGGCCGCACAATTCTTGTGTGGTCTGTAATTCTCAGAGGCTCTAGACTTGGTCTTTTTGCACACACTCTGATCTTCAACTTCTAGCTCATTATTTGCGGCCGCCCAATTCATGTATGGTCCACAATTTGACCAATTCTCTGATGAAGTTGTCTTCTTATCTTGTGACTGCAGAAGGTATTCTGTAGTATGCAATTTCTTCGATGGACCACACTTTTATGTTTCTGTGCCTTTCATTGCCTTGTGCTTTGAAAACTCCTTTTTGAGTCAGATTTTATCTCGGGAGCTCAACTTCCATCTTTCCTATAATTTTTGCACAGATTGATCCATTTCAGGAGCATAATTCAATATTTTTTAGACTAAGACGAAAGTTAAAAGGCGCTAATAAGTAGTCAAAGTTACTACAAGAGAACTCATACGGGATGATACCACACACAAGAAAATTTACTAGATCCGCAAACCATGGCACCTCCTTCACTGAAATAGCCAAGAGTTACTCATCGGGGAAGGAGTCATTAATTTCAAGGCCATCATGCGGCCTCCCCTCCTCCTCCTCCAAACAGGACAAGTGGTCCGCCACTTGTTTTTCACTTCCTTTTCTATCTTGGATGTCAATGTCAAACTCTTTCAACAAAAGCACCCATCTGATCAACCGAGCTTTGAAATCTTTCTTGCTCATAAGATAACGAAGTGTCGCATGATCCGTGTGGACAATCACTTTAGCACCTATCAAGTACGGGCAAAACTTCTCAATAGCAAACACAATGGCAAGGAGCTCTTTATTCATAACGGTATAATTGACTTGGGCACTATTCATGGTCTTACTAGCATAGTAGACCGAATGAAAAATCTTATTGATGCGTTGACCCAAAACAACCCCTACCACTATGTCACTAGCATCGCACATGAGCTCAAAAGGGATACTCCAATTTGGAGCGATGATGATGGGAGTTGTTGTCAACTTGAACTTTAGCAATTCAAAAGCTCTCATGCAATCATCATTGAAGTTAAACTTAGCATCTTTCTCGAGAAGCTTGCACAACGCATTCACCACCTTACAAAAATCCTTGATGAAACATCGGTAAAACCCCACGTGACCTAAGAAACTCTGCACGCGTTTTACCGAGGTTGGAGATGGAAGTCTAGAAATCACCTCAATCTTTACCTTGTCAACCAATTCCATTCTTAGAGATCTTGTAGCCAAGTACAATGCCCTCGTCGACCATGAAGTGACATTTCTCCCAATTTATCACCAAATTTGTTTCTTGACATCTTGCCAACACTTTATCCAAGTTTGCAAGACAATCATCAAAAGAATTCCTAAGCACCAAGAAGTCATCCATGAAAACTTCAAGGTAATCCTCCACAATGTCCGTGAAGATAGCCATCACTCACCTTTGAAAAGTATCTGGTGCATTGCACAAACCAAATGGCATCCGCTTGAAGGCGAAAGTACCATAGGGACATGCAAAAGTTGTTTTCTCTTGATCCTCCAGAGCAATAAGAATTTGTTTGTAGCCGGAATACCTATCAAGGAGATAATAGAAAGCACGACCAGCCAACCTATCAAGCATTTGATCTAGGAAGGGAAGTGGAAAATGATCCTTCCTTGTGACTTTGTTGAGCTTATGATAGTCCATACACACTCTCGACCTGGTCATCGTTCTTGTAGGAATCAACTCATTCTTGTCATCGGTGACCACCATCATGCCCCCCCTTCTTTGGGACACATTGAACCGGAGAAGTTCACGAACTCTCGGAGATGGGGGAGACAACACCGGCATCCAATCATTTGATAATCTCCTTTTTGACAACCTCTTGCATGGCCTCATTGAGTCTTCTTTGTTGTTCAATAGATGGATTGGCACCTTCCTCCAAGTTAATTTTGTGTATGCAAAATGCGGGGCTTATCCCCCGAATATCCGCCAAGGTCCACCAAATAGCCTTCTTCCTCTTTTGTAGCACTACCAATGTAGAATCTACCAGCACATTAGTCAAAAAAAGGAAAGAATAACTGGTAAAGTAGAAGATGAGCCAAGAAATTCATACTGAAGATGTGGAGGCAATGGCTTCAACTCCAAGGTAGGAGGCTCTTCAATTGAAGGTTTTGTAGGAGGAGTTGTCCTATTTTCAGGATCCAAGGATAATTTTTGGGGTTCATAGGTGTACGACCCCATTCCTTGCAAAGAGTTAACACATTCCATGAAGCCATCCATCTCATCATTATTAAAGCTGAGCAAGACGGCCTCCAACATGTCACCAACATTTATCATAGCAATTGTTTCATCCACAATCATATCGGTCACGTAGTCCAAAAAAGAGCACACCTCATCGCTATTGGGTTGCCTCATGGACTTACACATGGAAAATCACATTTTCATCACCGACCCGAAAAGTAAGTTCTCCATCTTCAACATCACAAAGAGCCTTTCCCGTAGCAAGGAAAGGTCTCCCAAGAATAATCGACACCTCATAATCAACCTCACAATCTAGAATGACAAAATCCACCGGAAGAATGAATTTATCAACACTAACCAAAACTTCCTCAATCAGTCCTAAGGGTCTCTTCAAAGTGCGATTGACCATTTGCAATCTCATAGAGGTAGGCCTTGCTTGCCCAATTCCAATTTTCTTGAAAATCAAATAAGGCATCAAATTTATACTTGCCCCAAGATCACAAAGAGCTTTAGCAAATTCGGCTCTTCCAATTGTACAAGGAATCATGAAAGCACCGTAATCCTCCAACTTGGGAGGCATTCAATGCATAATTGCACTCACTTGATGAGTACCTTTTATAGTTTCAAAATTCATCGACCGCTTCTTTGTCATAATATCCTTCATGAACTTTGCATAACCGGGCATTTTCTCCAAGGCTTCAACTAATGGCACATTAATTGAGAGACTCTTCATCTTTTGGATAAACTTCTTGAATTGGTTTTCACTATTTTTCTTTGCAAGTCTTTGAGGGTATGGAGGTGGAGGCTTGGTCATTGGTGACTTAACCTTTTGCACTACCGGTTCCAGCATGTCAATAATGTAATTCCTAGATGGGTCACCTCCTCTTGAGTCTCTACCACACTATCATCAATATTAATCCGAACCTCATTATTAGATTTCTCAACATTGTTCGGGATCTTCTCTTCTTGCACCACTTGCTCTTCATCCACAAGTTGCCTTTGGCTTGAGGTAGGTGCATTCCCACCTTTTTCACTTCCTTTAGTAACGGCCATGGCATGACCCATGTTGTTACCACCATTTGGGTTCACCACCATGTCACTTGGTAGTGATCCCTTAGGACAATTATTTAGAGCTTGGGAGATTTTCCCCATTTGAACATCTAAGTTGCAGATTGAGGTATTGTGTGAGGAAAGTTGGGCATTGGAATCAACATTCTTCTCCATCATTTTCATGAACATATTCTCAATACTCCCCATTTTATTATTGGAAGAACTTGGACCATGGGAAGGACAAGGAGGCGGGTTGCTTTGTTGATGATACATCAGGGGCCTTTGAAAACCCGACCCCTGGTTGCCTTGATTATTGTTCTAATTTCCTTGATTATTACCGCTCTAATTCCTTGATGGTTGTTGTTATGACAATTCCCTTGATTATTGACACCACTCCAATCACCTTGGTTATTTTCACCACTCCAATTACCTTGATTGTTTTGAGGTCGCCATTATTTTTTATTCGGGCCTTGGAAGTTGTTTCCTTGCCCTTGAAAGTTGTTCACATATTGCATCTCCTCCTTTTGTTCATTGTAAGATTAATCTTGATCAAACCCACTATCCTCTTGCACACAATTCTCCAATCGATTTTACACTTGCGAACCCTTGGTCTTTCATTTGTTCACCATCATGTTCAGTCTCTCCATGGCATTGACTTACCTAGGACTATGCACTTGTTGAATGTGAGCCTTTGCTAACTGATTCATGGTGGCGGTCAATTCGCCAATGGCTTGCCCATGGTCATGCAACTATTTGTGGAGGTGAATCACATTCGGATCACCTTGTGGAACATTAGCCCAGGATTTCCATGCCGATGATATATCTGCCATTTCATCCAAAATCTCACAAGCCTCCGCATAAGGTGTTGTCATATCGTCATTGGGATGTTCTTTTGCAATTGTTCTATACCGCTCCCATATCTCGTGTAGCGGTACATTGGGCTCTTGCTTGAATGTTAAAATCTCATATCTAAGAGTAGCCGTATGCCCGGGTGAAAAAGAACATAGCAATAAATTTCTCCGCCAACTCATCCCAAGCACGAATGGAATGGTTCGGCAATCGTTCCAACCAATCTAAGGCTTTCCCCTGTAGAGAGAAAGGAAAATGCCTTAGCCTTAAAGCATCCTCGGAGACGTTTGTTTGTTTACTTCCCCAACAAGTACCACAAACCCCTTCAAGTATTTGTATGCATTTTGACTTGGAGCCCCGGTGAAGAAACCTCGTTGCTCTAGCAAATTGAGCATCACATTGGTGATTTGAAAGTTGCCCACCCTAATACGGGGAGGAACTATTGCACTTGCATACCCTTCATTAGGCAACACCTGGTGTGAAGCCGCTCGTGGTGGAGGTGGGGGTGGAACTGGGACCTTGTCATGAGGCACCCACCTCTTCTATTGGATTGAGACCTCTTCAACTTGGTCATCCTCAACGTCCACATCACGCGGATATAGATTTAAGCTAGCTGCTCCGAAGAATAAGTAGTCACCACCGGAATGAAATGTGTAGACTTTGTCAGCCTATCCACAATCACCCACACTGCGTCAAATTTCTTCAAAGTATTTGGGATCCCAACAACAAAATTCTTGGTAATACACTCCCATTTCCACTCGAAAATATCAAGTCTCTGAAGCAAACCGCATGGCCCCTGATGCTCGTACTTTACCTGCTGACAGTTCAAGCACCAAACTACATACTCCACTATATCTTTCTTCATTCTTCTCCATCAATAATACTACCTAAAATCTTGATACATCTTAGCGGCACCCGAATGAATGGAGTACATCAAACTGTGGGCCTCCTCAAGAATCAACTCACGCAACCTATCCACATTGGGAACCCATATCCGGCCATGCATCCACAACACCCCGTTATCTCCAATAGATACCTTATTGGCATCACCATGCTGCACTGTGTCCTTAATGACAAGCAAATGGGGGTCATCATAATGACGCTCTCTGTTGCGATATTATAAAGATGACCGAGAAACCATAAAAGCTCGAATTCGGCTGGGCTCCGAAACATCCAATCTCACAAACTAATTAAACAACGCATGAACATCCAATGCTAATGGTCTCTCAATAATTGGAATATATGCAAGGCCACCTATACTCTCCGCCTTCCTACTCAAGGCATCGACCACACATTGGCCTTCCCAAGATGATACAGAATAGTAATATCATAATCTTTCAATAGGTCTAACCACTTTCGTTGCCTCAAGTTTAGGTCATTTTGCTTAAACAAGTGTTGTAGACTTCGATGATCTATGAATACCTTGTAAGACATGCCATAGAGATAATACCTCAAAATCTACAATGCGTGAAAAATAGTTGCCAACTCCAGATCATGAAAAAAGGTAGTTCTTATAATGGGGCTTCAACTGGAGCAAAGCATAAGTAATCACCCTACCCTCCTACATCAAGACACACCCAACACCAATCCGAGATGCATCACAATAAACTGTATATGAACCCAATGCTGAAGGCAAAACTAGAACTGGAGTTGTGGTCAAGGCAACCTTGAGCATCTGAAATCTCTCCTCACACTCGTCAGACCACCTAAATGGAGCACCCTTCCAGGTTAATATGGTTAAAAGTGCAGCAATAGACAAGAAACCCTCTACGAAACAACACTAATATCCAGTCAAACTAAGGAAACACTAAATCTTAGTAGCTGAAGACAGTCTAGGCTAACTCTGAATTGCCTTTATAATCTTCGGATCTACTTTGATCCCCTCACTAGATACCACATGACCCAAAAATGCCACCGAATCAAGCAAAAATTCTCACTTTGAAAATTTTGCATATAAGTTCTTCTCCCTCAAGGTCTAGAGCACAATCCTCAAATGGTGCTAATGATTCTCCCTGATGTGGGAGTACTCCAAGATGTCGTCAATAAACACAATAATGAATGAGTCAAGATATGGCCGGAATACATTGTTCATTAGGTGCATGAATCTTGTTGGGGCGTTGGTCAGCCCAAATGATATCACTAGTAACTCATAGTATCATAACCAGTCTGTAAAGCAGTATTCAGGATATTCGAGTCCCAAATGTTCAGTTGATGATACCTTAACCTCAAATCAATCTTCGATAACACTCTAGCACCATGTAGCTAGTCAAATAAGGCATCAATGGATGGCAATGAGCACTTGTTCTTGGCTGTAATATTGTTCAGTTGCCTATAATCAATGCACATACGCATAGAGCCATCCTTCTTCTTCACGTACAAAACAGGAGCACCCCAAGGAGAGATACTTGGCCAGATAAAACTCTTATTGAGCAACTCTTAAAGCTGTTCTTTCAATTCATTCAACTCCATAGGTGCCATATGATATGGTGGAATAGAGATGGGATGCGTTCCTGACACCAAGTAAATACCAAAATCAATATTTCTATTAGGCAACATGCCCAATAGTCCGCTGGGAACACATCTGGGAAATCTCTCACTACTGGAACTAACTCAATGGTAGGATAATGAGCGCTAACATCTCTCATAAAAGCTAAATACACATCACACCCCTTCTCAACCATCCAGTGTGCCTTAAGAAAGGACACAACTCTGCTAGGAATAAAATCCAATGTACCCTTTCACTCCAACCATGGAAAACCTAGCATAGCGAGTATCACAGTCTTGGCATGACAATCCAGAATAGCGTGATCGGGCAAGAAACAGTCCATGCCTAATATCACATCAAAGTCTACCATATTGAGTACAACAGATCAACTCTGGTCTCAAAACACCAATAACAACTAAACACGACCGATAAATATGGTCTACAATAATAGAATCTCCCACAGGCGTAGACACATATACAGGAGAACTTAAAGAATCACAAGGTATATCCAAATACAGAGCAAAATAAGATGCCACATATGAGTAAATTCATACTGGGTCAAATAAAAATGAGGCATCCATGTGAAAGACCGAGCAATACCTATGATTACTACATCTGAAGCGGTAACCTCTGTCCTACCTAGAAAAACATATAAATGAGTCTGGCCTCCCCTTCTAGGGCAACCTCTACTTGCCTGACCTCCATCCCTAGAGCAATAAACATGGCCTATAAACCCTGTGGAATTCGTGGATCCTACGCAGTCTGTGGAGGTGCACTCCTCCTGAGTCTGGGGTGGTCCCTCACCATATTCCTAGTATTACCACACTCAAAGCAAGCTCTCAGTGGGCGTGGCTGCTAAAATTGGCCTTGGCTTGGTTGGGTGGACTGACCGTTGAAAGTACCCCATGTGGGAGGTGTACTAGAAAGTTGTTGTGCTTAATGAGCAATCTGAGGCCTAGAAATAGCCGGAGCACTTCTAGTGTTGACGGCCAATTTCGAACCTCCCTTACAAAATTAATTTATTTATATTTAAAAGTTTACAACGACTATTTTAAAATGTTTTCAAACAACAACAATTATTTTGACAAAATTAATTTAGTATTAGTAGTTTTAAAATTAATAATTCAATGTTATAATTATACCATGCTTGCTATTATTAATTATAAAAACATCACATAGGCTTATATTTGATTCAATGAATTATTTCTTAAACTCTAATTAATTGGATTACTATGTTAATAATTTGAAATTAATGCTATAATTTAAAATAAAGTATTTATAATTGATTAATTACAATAGTTAGTAATGTATATGATAATTATGATTTTTATTATATTTTATCAAAATTAATTAAGTTTATGTAATTTAATTTCAAAAGGGAATAAAGTGGATAAAGGCTATAATTGCAATTCTCTCTATCAAATACAAAATAGCCATCTCTAAAATTCATTTTGGCCCAAACGACAAGGCTAATCTGGAAAATACCTGGTCCAAACACTCCCTCCCTCTCCACTTTGGCAATCCATGCCACTTCCATCAGATCAACCACACCTCGCCATGTCACCCATCCCAATCACTTATAGAAGAAGCACAAACCATCTGGGCCGTCCATTCCAGAAATCAACAGGCCACAATTTTAACTCCACTTTTCTTTAATTCTAATACACCTCCAAGATCTAATCCTCACCGTCCAAATCCAGCAATCCGACGACCTTCATTTTATCATATTTTAATCTTTTAACACCCAAATTGTTATAGTCGTTAATCAAAAGATCTAATGGTCCAAATCAGTTCTCTCCACTTAATTCAGAGATAGCCAACCCTAATACCCAAAAACCTAATCATTTTCTCTTAACTCCGCCGCCCCTCTTCCCCTTTGTATCTCATTTTCTCTCAAATCCCATACCAAATTTGTCTCAAAACCTTGCACCAATACGTGCAAGGTCGCAAATTTTCACCCAGAATCGTCCTCTTTGCTCCCCTGCATGCGAATCCCTCTAGAACCTTCCAGTTTCATTATACACATTCAGAATCTTGAGTTCTCTGAACTCGAACACAAGCATGAAACTTCAAGTTTTCAAAGCCTTCGATGCTACAACCAAAGCTCTCATGCATGGCATATCTCATAATGATTATTTTTAATGTGAGGTCAAATGCAATGACCTCTAGTCTTTATCCAATGGTTCATCACTTGTAACGGCTATCATGTACTCAGGAAGAGTCTCACTCACTTTTCGCCCTGATTCACTTTGACTTCACTCTGATTTTACCCTCTCTTCTATTATCATTCATACCTCGTCATCTTCTACTATTGATTTTGAATCTAAAAATCTAGGGCTTCACAGCTACTATAAATTGGGGTTTTTAATGCCTTCACCGAATACACAACAAGTCATACCTACTAGGTACACCTAACATCTAAAAGTTAATACACAATATAGTGTTTAGGAAGATTTTGACTAAGTTGAGTCCTTGGTCAATTTTCTGCTTTTCTTTTCCTTTGTGATTCAGAGTGTATTGCTGATTAAGTTCTTGAACTCTTACTTTTCTAAAGGCTAATTTGAATAATCGTTTGGTTTGCTACCCCAAAGGAGGTCAGTAAAATTTCAACCTTCCTCTTCTTTTAATAGTTTAAATCCCTGAATATGAAATGCTTTACTATCTCTGTCGATTGATCTTACTGATAATGTATTCATGCCTTAGCTGTTTTATGTGTTTGTTAATGAGTAATGAATAGATTCTGCAACCCTGAACTTCTTTGAAGATATTTGAATGCTAATATGTATATGTTGTTTCATGTCTATAATTAGATTTAAAATAACTTTTTAACTCTTCTTAATATTAGTTCCAAACCTCTCTCTCTTATATTCTGTAAACACTGCTATTATTGTTGCACTAATTTATCTTGAACATCATTTTACCATTGTACATTGGATCATTCAATCCAATAGAGCATGATTCTATTGGGTGTTAAAAATCAAATTGTCATTATGGTGTTAATGAATTAGCTTTTGCCCTTAAATCTATTCTTACCTCTTTGGTGTATCTCCGTGATTCTGTCAATTACTTGATTGAATTCATGACTATTTATGTAGGTATATCTCGAATTAGTTGGATCTTCATGCTACATTGTGTATGATTCTAAGATTGCCTTATGTTGAATCTAAGTTATGAAAAGTTGTTGAATACTTAATTTGTGGTAATACATTTATTCATTTAGAACAATGCTGCTAAGTTTCCATTGTAACTGAAGCCTAATCCCAGACATACTTAGCATGTTTCCCTTAATGTGATGATCTCTTTATCCCTTCTTGGACCTCACATAATGGCACTATTAGTAACACTTCCATGATATGGTATATGCTAAGTGTCCTCTGTATATGTTTGTGATACTATGTTCAGTTGTGTCTCTGTTTGCCTTTCATGACCACGCGTATGCCTACACTGCTTTGAAAACTTCACTAAGTTCTCTTAAGTATACTAGACTTCACCCCAAAGCGACTCTTTGTTACAACTGCATGGATATAACTGCCTCGTTCATTTTAAGGGAATTAGTTTGAAGTTAAAACTCTCAAAAGGAGGTGGATATGTCATTAATTCTCAAGGTTAAGTGGGATTGTTGGTTTGAGGCCTTGTTACTCTTAGGAGCTTAAATTAGATTTGTGAACTTGTGACCTTGTCAATATCCTTAAAAGTTCTAATTACATTTTGCCATTTTTTTATTTTGATGATGTTCTTAGGAGTTCTATTATAGGTTGAGAATATGTAACCTTGTTAATTCTTTAGAAACTCTAATTGATAGTCTAACATCTTTTGTAGTACCTGTGAAATCTCAAATGTGAAGTTGATGCTATGAATCTTTGTCAATGATCTTTGAATGTTTTATTTGAAGTTAGCAACTTGTGCCCCCTTGATTTAGACCAATGACTTGTATTATGATTGAAGTTGGTTGAACTGAATTAGCATTTTTTATAAAGCATCAGTTTTAGTAATGGATTTGTGATGTGATTCACACTTTTCATGGATTCTAGTTGTGATTGTTAACCTACCCTCTCCCAATTCCCTCGGATGTTTAGTTGCAACTATTAGTCTATACCTCTGTTAACATTTTTAGAAGTCTCAATTAGTGTTGTTAACCTGTGTATACTTAAAGTGGAATGCTTAATTAACTTGTGATTAGTGTAATGGAGTGCTATTAAGACAAATACACCTGTGTTCATGAGTTATTAGATACTGAATTATGTTCTCTCTATCCTTAATTTGCCTGACCTCAGGAGTACATTTAATGTGTTAATCATCCATTTAGTTTTAAAAATGGTCATGATAGTGTAGATAAACTGTCTTGTAGTCTTAAGATATTCCGTTTGATCCTCATAAGAAAGATATACGCTTCTGTGGTATGGTATTGCTATGGTGATTGGTTTACATTGAAAGTGCCTCATTGTCACTTAAACCTATGGAGAGGAGTGAGTCGTTAATGGTTAAGGGTATTTGAGAGTAGATTTTAACTTTTGGTTAGGTTGCTCTCCCTGGAACAAGCATTACCCTAGGCCTTGAGACCCATCGGAACTTTGAACTATCAGGGGATTCGAAGGGGGTTTTGTAATGACCTGATCGGTCGATTTGAGAATCAGCTTCGCATTCGATAGCTTAAAGTATCTAGTAGATTCGTGTTGTGTTTTATAACTTGCGTGGGTGGTCGAGATTTAGATTTTGGATGATTTGGGATATATTTGGAAGAAAGATTCTTGTTTTAGAAGTTTAAGCGGTAAGAGTTGATCGGAGTTTGGATTTTGTATAGACGACTCTATAATGGTATTTTGATGATTCCAATAGCTTTGTGTGGAGGTTTTGGACTTAGTCATGTGTCCGGAGTTGGAGGTCCGTAGGTTAATTTGATACATTTCGAAAAAGATTGAAAAGTTGAAGGTTAGAAGGTTGAGAAGTTTGACCGGGAGTTGACTTTATTGATATCGGGCTCGGATTACAATTCTGAGAGTAGGATCAGCTCTATTATGTTATTGGGGACTTGCATGCAAAATTTGAGGTTATTCCGGGTTGATTTGATATGTTTCGCGCGAGCTGTAAAAGTTGAAAGTTCATAAGTTTCACTAAGTTTCGATTTGAGATAAGATTCATAGTTTTGACATTGTTTGATGTAATCTGAGGCCTCGAGCAAGTCCGCGTTATGTTATGGAACTTGTTGGTATTTTTGGATGGGATCTCGGGGGCCTTGGTGTGTTTCAGATGAATTTTGGATGGTTTGCATGCTTTTGGACTAGTCTATTTCTGGTGCGTCGCACCTATGACATTTTGGAACGCAGATGCGTAGCCGCTTGTGCGAAGTTGCTATTGCTCTGCGATGTTGGGCATGGGTGAGAGTTCCACTTCTGTGGGTTGGCGAACGTAGGTGTGTGGCCGCATCTGCAGTGTACCGATACAGATGCGAGTTTGTTGCTCATGGTGACTATCCGCTTCTGTGATTTTTGTCTCGCTTCTGCGGTATCGTAGGTGCGACCTTCCTTGCACAGATGCGATGCTTGCTAGTAGGCCGTCTTGGCATATGCAAGCCATATCTCGCAAATGCGGGCTCGCAGATGCGTGTTTTGGTCCACAAATGAATAAGTGATGGGCAAAAAGATTTAAATTCGAGGGTTTGATTTCATTACTCATTTTTGGACCTATGGAGCTCGGTTAGTGACGAGTTTCGTGTGTTTTTCAAGAAATTCATTGGGGTAAGTGTCTTCATTTATTTAGTGATCTAAGTTGGAAATTTGGAGAAAAATTGTGAAAACTTCTTTGGCTAAACTTTGGAGATTTGAAAGGCAATTTGAAGTTGGATTTGAGTAATTCTTGTATGGTTGGAATCATTATCGAATGGGTGTTCGAATTTGGTAATTTTGGTCGGGTTCCGAGACGCGAGCTGGGGTTTGACTTTTTGAGTTGACTTCTTATTTTTCTTTCAAGATCGAAGCTTTATTATCCAGAATCATTTCCTATGATTTTTATTTATTATGTTAAGTTATTTTAGCTAGATTTGAGCCGTCTAAAAGTTGTTTCATATGAGAAAGTCATTTTAAAGTATCAGTCTAGCTTCTTTGAGGTAAGTATCTTGCCTAACTTTGTGTGAGGGAAACTTTCCTTTAGGATTTGAGTCATTTGTGTTAATTGTGTCATGTGAAGGCCGTGTATGCGAGGTGATGAGTACGTACTCGGGCTTATTTGAGGAAATTTGACCGTTTTGGGGTCGTTGGTTCTTATATTCATTAAAAATATAGTTTTCTTATCATGTTAAATCCTCCATTTACTAAATTCACCCTTACGTGTCTTGTTTGGAGTTGATTAATTCATGTTCTACCCATGTTACTAATAAACTCTTATGTGCCTTAATTGAAGTTGTTTCCTTTTTTATTGCCATGCTGTCTTTTTCGTAATTGCTTAACCTTAATTGAATTTATTGTTATCTTTTTCGTAATTTCTTATCCTTAATTGAAGTTATTATCATCTCTTCCATAATTGCTTAAACTTGATTGAAGTTTTTGTTATCCCTTTTATTATTGACTTATCCTTATTTGGAATCATTGATTCATGATATCTCTTTTATTATCGAGTTGTAATTATGTGGAATCATTGTTACATATTATCTCTCCCCTAGTTGAGTTATTCTTGTTGAAATAATTATTAGTTGTTGTGTTTTTCATTGTGAGCTTGTTCTTCCATTTCTTTGTCAAATGTAGTCCTTATGTTGATTTATTTGTCGTACTCTCGTGTTATTATTGTTGTTGTTATTGTACACAGTGTCATTGAGTCAAGGGCTATGCGTGATGGTGGTATTAAAATTATTTAGAGGAAAAGTTGTGTCATATGGGCACATGAGGTGAAAGACCTTATAGTGTGTTGTTATGTTTTTGGCACGCATGGTATTGTTGAGAGGATTATCGGGGTGTTCGCACGTGAGTTGTCTGTGCTATTGTTATTATTGATATTTGCACATGCTGCGTGATAGAAAGGGCTATATATGTGGGTTTACGAATGTGACGAGACAAGGCGAAAATATTATTATACGTGTGCGGCAAGACAAGGTAGGCATTTACGTTATTGTTGCGCACGTGGCAAGACAAGGTGGGCTATGTCGGGAATAATTTGTGATGGCCTGGGAGCATTGTTATTGACGATATTTGTGTAGTGTGCCTACCTTGTGTGAGTTAAACATTGTACATTTGTAGTGATTGTTTCCTATGTGTCATTCATTGTCTCTACTCTTACTTGTTGACTTGAGTTGTGATTGAACACTTGCACAAGCATACACGTAATTAATCACCCATATCGATTTAAGAAGATGAATCCTGATGTTATTGACCATTTACATGTACTCTCGTTTACTTGCCTTCTGTGTGAGAGTTGTTCTATTGGCACGTGAGTTGTCGGTGCATAAATAAGATATTGTCACTCCCTTGGAACGTGAGTCATCCGTTCAGTATTGAATTGTAATGTGAGCATAAGATTCCAAGCAATTAGGATTCATAAATTGGGACTCGTGAAATGTGACGGTGAGGTGAAGTAACTCGGGGAAATTCTTGAATAAATCTTGTATGGAAGAGGTTGTTATTATTGAGTTGTTACTTATTTTCTTTATTGATCTCACTGGACTTAAATGTTCAGCTTACTCTACGGTATTATTAGTTGTTTGTTCCCTATATATAATTGTTGTTTGTATTATTCTATTGCGAGTTTTGTTTTGTTATATTTATCATGCTTCGGTTTATATTGACATTGTTTCCTTATTAATTTTTACATTCATACTCGTCCAGGTTGTTAAATCTAGTAAGTGTCTTGATTGTCCCTCGTCACTACTCCACTGAGCTTAGTCTTGATACTTACTGGGTACCACTGTGGTGTACTCATTCTACGCTTTGTGCACATTTTTGTGCAGATCCAAGTACTTTGGAGTTGGTTGATCACTAGCTAGCTGTTCGGGCTCCGCTGTGGAGACTCAAGGTATACTTGTTGTCACGTTCCCATACCTCAGAGTCACCTTCTGATATTGTACTTGTACTGTCTATTTCTATTCCGAAACAATTGTACTTCAAATATTTTTCTAGTAAACTCAGTAGAGCTTATGACTTGTACTACCGGTTTTGGGTATTGTATTGCACTCGGGATTATTGGTTTAATATAGCAATTTTCAGTTTCATGCTTACTAGTTGTTTCTAATTAAATTATGTCGTTTAACTAAGTAAGTGTTAGGCTTACCTAGTTTTAGTTACTAGGTGCCATCACGACATCCTACAGAGGAAAATTGGGGTTGTGACAGGCTTTGACTTTAAGTAGAACTCTACCCTTAGCCTCTAATCCAGTGACATTCATTACTCCTCTTGGATTTAGTATTTAATGACAACGAAAGGTTGTCAATGTAAATCACATTACCATATGTGACCACCACATTAGTATAACCTTTCATGATAGTTAGTTACGGTTAGTTGTTACATTTTGTCCAAGTCCTTCACTTAGATATTTCATATATGATTGTATGTATAGAATATTATTTCAAATGACTTTCTCTCTTTCTTTTTGAACACGTACAACCATTGGGCCTGTTGAGTTCTTAAGGAACTTAGTCCCAAACCTCGTACCATGCATTTGAAAATCCGGAGCCTATTGATTTCCGTTCTTATTGATTATTGGGCCTACCTCTTTCAGGCCCAAACCAGAGTCACTCCTTACTCCTTTATTGCTTCATTATATTTTGTTATTTATATCCTTTTACATGTATATGACGTTGCTCTCATCTTTTGAATTATATAGACAACTTAGGAAAGCCTTAAAAGACATGGGGTTAAAAGAAATATTAGGTAGTAACCAATTTCTCCATTCGTTAATCATGTACTGCTCACGTTACCAAATGTTCTATATTTTGGTAACCCTTTCATGAAGATTTTGAAGTTGAAAATAACTTAACAAAGGCGACAGTCCCTTTTTTCATGACCAGAAACGAATTGCAAGGCTAGCCTTATAAAAGAAATCTACTCTTTCAAAGCTTAAATGTTGCCGCCCAACAAGATTTTCAAGACGATTCATCAAGTCTAATATTTAATGATTTCAAAATCTAAGGTATATCTTAGACTCACTTACTTACAACATCTTTATCTTATTCGAATTATATGAACATCCATCCCATAAGAATAAATTATTTTATTACTTAGCCCTTTCTACATGTTTAATACAAACCACTCACATATATATTTTTAAAACTCTTTTAACTACACCAACATTAGTTTTCAAGACTCTTTCTAAACCCATACCCCTTTTAAATCTCGTATCCCTTTTATTAATGGCATACTCTCACTTAGATATACAATAAGTTGTGCCCCTCTCTAATACTAATTAAGCAGAATGCAAACAACTAACCCTTTAAATCTAGTCTAAGATCGATAGAGCTACCTCAAGTAGATTTTAACGGGTTCCTACGACCTTCCGCTTAGAAGAACAAGACCCATATACAAATATCATTGGTTAGCATACTACTAAAGAATATGACTTTTGTAATTAAATGGATACCCTAGTGTACTTTTAAATGTTAGGTGGCGACACTCTTTCATTAACAGAGAAATCACAAGTTGAATCTTGTGTTGACTCGTGCAAAATAGGGTGCAACATCTATTAGCTGGAATTGCTGAATGAATTGGCCGACTCATATATCCCCTGCCATGTCACAAAATCCGACAACCCATTCAATTACAAGTCCAACCATACAAGTTTCACTCAAATCCGACTTCAAATCGATGTTCAAACTCAAAAATTCACTTTATGAAATTTTAGACAAAACTCCCAAATTTCACTTTGAAATCATCAATCAAATGCCAAAAACGAAGATGGTTTCACGAAATATAGCCAAAACCGAGTATAGAACAGTTACTCTAATCCATGTGGTGAAAATCGCCTCAACAATTACCCAAATCCGGGCTCCCCACTCAAAATATGGCCAAATGAGCAAACCCTCGATATTAAATATTTCTACCTAGCTGTTCTGCCTCGTTTCTTGTGCCAAATGATCTCGAAACTCATTTTTGATGCATCCAATAGATTCCTTGTAAAATTCCAGTCATGTTAGGCTTTTGAATCACTCCATTTGACCTTATAATGAAGGAGATATATTGGTTTCAATATTTAAAAATAGTGCATATTTTTAAACACGAATGTAGTGACAATTTCGTAATTAATCTGAAAAAAATCTAGCAACCCAATTCTAAGTAAAATGACCATAAATTCTTCATACAATGTCAAACGTTGATGATTCCAGTAGCTATGGTTCCAAAATTATGATACTGATCTAATGCTTCAATTAAAACCGAAATTGGAGCTCATTTGCTTAATGCGGTACCATTTATGCATAAAGAAACGCCGTCGAAACTTCAAAACGAGCGCAACACAATTCAAACATATTCCAAACTAACCCGAACCCCTCAGGACCCTATACGATCATACCAACAAGTCCCATAACATAACACAAACTTACTCGAGTCCTCAAATAACGCATAACAACATCAAACCCACAAATCGCACCTCAAATTGAATTTAATGAACTTTGAATTTTTCAACTTCCAAAACTCGTGCCAAACCTTATCAAATCAACTCGGAATAAAATCAAATTTTGCACACAAGTCCCAAGTGACATAACTAAGCTATTCCAATTCCCGGAACCACAAATCCGAATCCGATATCATCAAAGCTAACTCCTGGTCAAACTTAAGAACATTCTAAACTTTCAAATTTCCAACTTTCGCCACATAGTGCCGATACCTTCTAAAAATATCCAAATGCAAATTCGAGCATACACCCAAGAATAAAATCATCATTCAGACCTAACGAAACCATACAAACTCCGATCCGGGGGCAAATACTAAAAAATCAAATTTTGTCAACTCTTCCAACTTAAAGTTTCCTAGTTGAGAATCATTCTTCCAAAAAAATTCCGAATAATCTGAAAATCAAAAACGACGATTTGCACAAGACATAATACATCATACTATGCTTCTCAAGACTTTAAATAGTTGAACGGAATGTAAATGCACAAAATGACCGTCTGGGTCGTTACAAACTCACCCGAGGTCCGAGGAACCCCGTCCAATCATTCTAACAAGTTTATATACCCTATGTAAACTTGTTCAAAGTCTTGCAACATGAATTACAACATCAAAACCAAGAATTAAAGATCAAACTCAATTTCTTAAACTCTCTTAACTTTCAAGCATTCATGCTTCGTCGAACGCGTCCGAATCCCACTTAGACATTCTGGAATGACTCCAAATTTTACGTACAAGTCACAAATTACATAGGAACCTATTCCAAGGCTCAGAATCCCAAACAGACATCAATAACACCAAAGTCGACTTCAAATCAAACTTAGAAAATTCTAAAACATTCACAATGCCTACTTTCTACATTAGGCGTTGAAATGCTCCCTGACCATCCGATACTCAACTCGATCATACTCCCAAGATCATAATCATCATACGAACCTACTACAACCTTTAAATCTTGATTCTGAGGTCGTTTACTCAAAAGTCAAAACTTGATCAATTCTTCCAACTTAAAGATTCCGAATTAAGAATTATCCTTCCAAATCAACTCCGAACTTTCCAAAACTTGAAACCTACTACACGTACAATTCATAATATATGAAGTGAAGCTACTCAAGGCCTCAAACCACCAAATCAGCAAATCTTATCACAGGATAGCATTTAACAAGTTCATTCGGGGATTTAACCTCTATGTAGTTCACAACAATATTAAAAATGTGAGAAACAACATAACTTAAAGCATAACATTTAATTCTAGGTGTATGTTATCCTAAACACAACCCGAGCATGGATAAATACCCCCGGTGTTAGCACATAGGCTCAAACCCCATACACGTGCGCATCTATAGCACATAGCTATCACTAATAATTCAGGAAACTAGTGTCTCAACCAAGTTTAGATAAGATACTTACCTCAAGCAAACCAAATCACTCAGCTAACAGACCCTTCCCAAGTGTATCAGCCTCCGGAAGGTCAGAATCTAACCAAAATAACATAATAATATCAATAAAAGCAATAGGAAATGATTACAAAAGATAAATCTAAGGTCTTTAACTCAAATCAAAAGTCAACCTCGGGCTCGTACCTTGGAACCCGACAAAATTCATAAATTCCTAATGCGCATTCAATAACGAATCTAACCATGCCAAAATCATCCAATTCCAATTACGAATTGAGCCTCAAATCCCCTAATCTTACTCTCTAATATATAAACCAAAAATCCCCCAAATATCACCTCAAACAGACACAATCTAGGTGTAAAATCAATGGTTATTCAGCATTAATGGACAAAAGTAAATAAAATTTGCTTACCTCTTGAATTATAGTGTAATCATCTTCAAACATCGCCCTAGTCTGCACTCCAAAATTCCCAAAATAAAAGAAAGAATAAAACTATTGGTTTTTTTTCTTCTACCGAGCGATCCCACTTCTACGGAGCTGCATTAGCGGTAAAAGGTGCGTACCTACACAAACCACTTAATTCTCGCCCCTCTGCTTCCCCGGAAGGTCTCCCACATCTGCGCATGCACGCATGTGGTAAATATTCCGCAACTGCGGTCCATCCCGCTACTGCGGTCCCCCTCATCGCAGAATCGACATCGCTTTTGAGGAGACAACCTTTGCAACTGTGATCCAACTGCACCCATCCTTTTTCCTCATCTACGCTCATAAGGCAACATATGCAGTGTCGCATCTACGGACACTCCCGCCATAGTGCGAATGTGCCAGCTTGCCGGAAACTACAATCCAAATCACACCGGAGGCCCATGGGACTGCATCAAAGCATACAGACATATCATAAAATATGATACGCACTTAGTCAAACCCTCATATCACATCAAACAGTGTCGAAATCATGAATCGCACCCCAATTCAAGCCTATTGAAACGAATGAATTTCCAACTTCTAAAACAAATTCCGAAACCTATCAAACCAACTCCTATTGACCTAAAATTTTATACACAAATAATAAATGACACCACGTACCTATTTCTACTCCCAAAATCAAAATCTGAGTACGGTATCAACAAAAGTCAACTCTCGGACAAGCTTCTCAACCTTCCAAATCTTCAACTTTCTAACATTTGCCAATTCAAACCTAAATGACCTACGAACCTCCATATCAATATCAAGACATACTCCTAAGTTTAAAATTGCCAAAAGAAGCTATTGGAACCATCAAAACTCCATTTCGGAGTTATTTACACATAAAGTTTTCTAATTCATTTAGAAATATCCTTGGAACCAAACCAACTACCTCAACAAGTTATGTAACCACACGTGAACATAAAATAAGCAATAAAAAGGGGAACGGGCTACAATAAACAAGACAATTGGTCGGATCATCACATATTACTAGTCGCTCATCTGGTACAGCTACATCATTTGTAGGCTACTGGTGGCGATGCGGTGAAGCTAGCAATAATTTATTTTGTTGAATTTGTGTTGCTGGGTAAGTGCAAGAATAGAAATATGTTTAAGCGGGAATGAAAATTATTGATGATGGTCAATTCTGCTGTTCTTTCCATTGGGGCTCTTTTTGTTATCAAAAGTTAGTCAACTCATTGAAAATTTGCTTGAAGCCCAAACAAAACACTTCAGATAATGAGAATGAGAAAGAGACATAAAAAGAGAAAGAGAAAGAGAAGGACACTTATACTATACACGGCTTCCCTTTCGCCTTCTGTGTTTGGATTGTAGAAGTATTCTCAACTGTTCAAGAAAAATACTTTGTCAAATTTAAAGAATGCGGGTTCCCTAGGATGGTATGTTATTAAGATATGAAGTCGCTACATTATGAGAGCCTCTGTAAAAACTACATCCATAATGAAAAAGTAAGTTAATAGTATTAATAGTTATCTTTTTGTCTCTGTGCTTTAGTTCTAACTACATACTTTTTTTCTTATAAAATAGGTATTTTAGATACTCGAAATAGTACCCATTGCTTATTCTGAAGAAGTTATGGAGCCCACTAGTGTGCATGCGTAATTATCTCGAGATCAAAGTTCAATGCCTTCAACACAATTTGATGAAGGCTTGCTTAATGAAATTGTTGATGTAAGTTTTCTGTCTTTGAATACAATTAGTTTTTTTATTTGCTTATTTTTTCTTAAGATACTTTTATGTTTTATGAGTTTTGATTTAGAGGTTATCTACGGAGATGAAAAAGGATTTGCAGACAGAATGTATTAGAATTCATCAAAATAACTTTATTAGGAAAAAAAAGATTCAAAAGGACATCAAGATAACATGAAAATAACTTGTTACTTTTAATTACATTGTATTATGAACTATCTACTACTAAT
This sequence comes from Nicotiana sylvestris, assembly GCF_000393655.2. Classification (NCBI taxonomy): domain Eukaryota; kingdom Viridiplantae; phylum Streptophyta; class Magnoliopsida; order Solanales; family Solanaceae; genus Nicotiana; species Nicotiana sylvestris. The sequence continues at coordinate 88,510,828 of NC_091068.1, read as the reverse complement.
TAGGAAGTGAGGACTAATTGTCCTCAATTTTGAGCTTTTATGTTTATATTTAGGACTGCATGTCCTGAATTTTTGAGCTTCTAATTTGAAATTCAGGACTAAATGTCCTGAATGTTTGAGCTTCTAACATAAAATTTAGGAGTAACTGTCCTCCATTTTTTAGTATATAAAAGTTCAGAATTAATTGTCCTAAATTTTAAGCTAGGTTTACAGAATCTTGTGAAGCTACAAACAAAGAACATGGAATGCAAACTCAAGATAAAGAAAATGCAATGCAGGGAGAAAGCATAAGTAATATCATTTGCAAATATGTTGAAGGAACATACGATATCTCAACTCCATCGATTCTTAAAGAAATAGAGAAAGATAGGGTGGACAACACATGTATTAAGTTCTTTTTTTAATAATTAGATTTTTTGAACTTTGAGATATTGTATCCTGAATTTTAATTTCTTTAGGTCCAATCCCAAAACTTAAGGACATTTCAGAAAAATGTGTCCTGGATTTAAGATTCACACTTCAATTTTTTTAGGATATTTAAAAAACTATGTTCTGACTTTTTGTTTCTTCATAGGATAATGTATCCTGGAAATGAGGTCTAGCAGCCAAACTAATGTATATGTAGCTTTTCTTGCAGAGCAAAATTAAAGAAAGGAAGATGGAGTGGAACATCATAATGAAGAAATTTGGAAAGAGAGAAGTGGGGGGGGGGGGGCAATTTTGGGGCATAGAAAATACCCAAGTAATAAGAATAACTGAGATTGTCTGCAAATTTATAGAAGGAACGTATAATATCTCTACACCTCTCTCTCTTAGAGCCAATATTGGAAGTTAAAATTATCACGACCCGGGTTCACCCTCTTTGAACCATCGTGATGGCACCTAGTCCTCTATGACTAGGTAAGCCTAAATCGCGGAAGATAACAAAAATGTGGAATAAAAATAAATTAAAACAGAATGAAGAGTGATAAAAATAGTGTTTAAAAGTGCCGCTCGGCATATACAACACAACATTCTCAGAATCAAGTACACTATCCCAAAACCCGGAAACTCACGGAACCACAAGCCTTTGGATATCTACAATGTCTAACTCCAGAATATCCAACAAGGGAAAAAAATACAGAAGGATAAATGTTTAAAAGCTAGAATAGAAAGGGACTCCTCGGTTTGCGGACGCGGAAGATGTACCTCGAGGTCTCTAGAGCAGTCGCCTCGCCTCACGGGTGATAGGACTGAGTCGCAGTACCTAGATCTGCAGATGAAAAACATGCGCAGAAGGGGCATGAGTACACCACAACGGTACTCAATAAGTGTTAAGCCTAACCTTGGTCAGGTAGTGACGAGGAAAGTCAAGGCCCTACTGAGGTTAAATAAAATATAAAGATCAAGAGTATAGAACAGAATAATATAAATAAGTACAACAGTAAAATAACACAGGACGTACAGGACATACACAACTATACAGAAGCAAGGTAAACACGGAAAAGAAATATAGCTGAGCACCAATAATAACAATCGGGGATCTCCCAGGATACTGTCCTGTAGTCTCATATGTACATATCCAATGGATCTCCTAGGATCCCGTCCCATAGTCCAACAACTAGTGCGTGGGGATCTACCGGAATTCCGTTCCGTAGTCCCAAATATAAATACCAATACTAGGGGTATCTACCGAGTGCATTTACGTAGTTCCATATAACTATGCAGGGGGATCTACCAGAATCTCACATCTGTAGTCCCAAAATAAACAGACAAGGGGGAGCTACCGGAATCCCACATCCGTAGTCCCAAAATAAATACACAGCAGCAACAAGAAAATATACAAAAATGGCAAAATTTCATATTAAGGCAACAAGTGATTCTAGCCTAGCATACTACACAGAATTCAGGTAAGGCAGGTTGAGCAAATAAAGTAATTAAGTCACTTAGACATGATTTCCTAAGCTAACAACAAGCTTAACAGTGCAAGCAATAAAAACAGGAAAGGAAACATACTAGTGATTACTTAATGAAAACTGGATTTCCAAAAATTAGCACAAGTACGCACTCGTCACCTCAGGTACAAAGCATTTCAATTACCAAATATACCAATCCTAAAGGGAAGGTCCCCCACACAAGGTTAGACAAGCCAATTACCTCGAACTGGCTCAAAATCAACTCGAATCCACGCTCTTGCCACGAGTACTCGACTCCAAAATTGCCCAAATCTATTCAATTCAATTGCATAATGTAAATAACACTTCAAGTAACTGATTCTACAAAGAAATTCTATGCTAATACGTGAAATTAGGTAAAATGACCAAAACGCCCCTCGAACCCACGTCTCGGAATCGGGTAAAATTTATCTTTTCAGAATCCTCACACTCTCACGAGTTCATGCATACCAAAATTATCCCAATCCCAGGTCAAATTCCTAATCAAAAGTCAAATTCTACGTCTAAGAACTTTCTTCCAATTTTCATCTCCAATCCGAAATTAAATGATGAATTCATGTTTAGATTAATGGGTTACGAGCAAAAATGAGTTAAGAATCGTTACCCAATGGATATCTTTGAAAATCCATCAAAACCTCGCTCAAATACGAGCTCCCAAGCTTAAGTTTTCTCAAAAATGGCTAAACCCTCGATTTGAAATTTTTATATTCTGCCCAGCTTTTCCCTTAATCACGATCGCGGAAGTCCAGACGCTATCGCGAAGAGCAAAGACCACGCGCCTCAAATTTACTCTATGTGAACGCAGAACCCTATCCGCGAACGCGATGCTTAGCTCCCTCAGACCTACGCGATCGCGGTTGACTCCACGCGACCGCATAGAGAAACACTTAACAACCCAATGCCGCCTTATTCCTTCTACGCGAACGCGGCCTAGCCCACGTGTTCGCAATTCAGCATCTCCCATAGCTATGCGTTCGCATTCCTCTTCACGCGAATGCGAAGGGAAAAATTCCCTCTGCCTCATCTAAGCCTTCGTGATCGCGATCCTCCGCACGCGATCGCGATGAAGAACAGTCTGCAATAAATACCAGCAAAAATCTGACCCTTCTCCAAGTCCAAAAATGGTCCATTGAGCATACGAAACACACCTGAGACCCTCAGGACCTCAACCAAACCTACCAACTTATCCCATAACATCGTTCAAACTTGTTCCAACCTTCGGAATGCTCAAAACAACATCAAAACACCAATTTTTCATCGTATTCAAGCCTAAGAAGTCCAAAAACTCTAAAAACACGCTTTTGATCAAAAGGTCTATCAAACCTCGTCCGAAAGACCTGAAATTTTGTACACATATCACATTCAACTCTACGGAGCTACTCCAACTTATAAAATTCCATTCCGACCCTCGGATCAAAATCTCACTATCAAACCGAAAACTTTAAAAATTCAATTTTTGGCATTTCAAGCCTAAATTAGCTACAGACCTCCAAAACACAATCCGAACACGCTCCTAAACCCGAAATCACCCAACACAGCTAACGGAACCATCGGATTTCCATTCTGAGACCGTCTTCAGACTGTCCCGACTACGGTCAACTTTCCAACACTTAATCTCTCATTTAGGGACTAAGTATCCAAAAACTCTCCGAAACTCAAAACCGAATATCCCAGCAAATCGAAATAGCAGAAATAAACTTGGGGAAAGCAATTAATAAGGGATCAGAGCGTTAATTATTAAGACGACTGGCCGAGTCGTCACATCCTCCTACACTTAAACATTCGTTCGTCCTCGAACGAGCATAAAGACATACCTGAAGTAGTGAAAAGATGAGGGTAATGGCTACTGCATATCCTGCTCGGTCTCCCAGGTTACCTCCTAGACCAGCTGACCCCGCCACTGAACCTTCACGGATGCAATGTTCTTCGACCTCAGATTTCTAACCTACATGTCTAATATTGCCACTAGCTCCTCAACATAGGATAGATCCTTGTCCAACTAGACGGAACTGAAATCTAACACGTGTGACGGATCACCATGATACCTCTGGAACATCGAAATATGAAATACCGGATGAACTCTTGCCAAGCTGGAAGGTAAGGCAAGCTCATAAGCAACATCCTCAACACGCCTCAATATCTCAAAAGGGCCAATAAACCTCGGACTCAACTTCCCTTTATTCCCAAATCTCATAACGCCCTTCATAGGTGAAACCCGAAGCAGAACCCGCTCCCAACCATATAAGAAACATCACGAACCTTCTGATCCGCGTTACTCTTTTTTCTGGAGTGGGCTGTACGGAGTCTATCCTGAATCACCTTGACCTTCTCCAAAGCATCCTGAACCAAGTCTATGCCCAATAGTCTAGCATCGCCCGACTCAAACCAACCCACCAAGGATCTACACAATCTACCATATAAAGCCTCATACGGTGCCATCTGAATGCTAAATTGATAGCTATTGTTGTAAGCAAACGCCGCCAATGGCAAGAACTGATCCCAAGACCCTCCAAACTCAATCACACATGCACGGAGCATATCCTTAAGAATCTGAATAGTGCTCAGACTGTCCGTCCGTTTGAGGGTAAAATGATGTACTCAACTCCACCCGAGTACCAAACTCATGCTGAACGGCCCTCCAGAACTGTGATGTGAACTGTGTACCTCTATCTGAAATGATGGACACTAGAATACCATGCAGACGAAGAATCTCCCAGATATAAATCTTTGCCAACCACTCCGAAGAATAAGTAGTACATACAGGAATAAAGTGAGCAGACTTGGTCAGCCAATCCATAATCACCCAAATAACATCAAACTTCCTCAAAGTCCGGGGAAGCCCAACTACAAAGTCCGTGGTGATCCGCTCCCACTTCCACTTCGGAATCTCTATCTGGTGAAGCAACCCACCCGGTCTCTGGTGCTCATACTTCACCTGCTGATAGTTGAGGCACCGAGCTACAAATCCAACTATATCCTTCTTCATCCGCCTCCAGCAATAGTGCTACCTCAAATCCTGATACATTTTCGCGGCACCCGGATGGATGGAATACCGCAAACTATGAGCCTCATTTAGAATCAACTCTCGAAGCCCATCGACATTGGATACACAAATCTGAACCTGCATCCTCAATACCCCATCATCACCAATAGGCACATCTCTGGCATCACCGTGCTAAACCTTGTCCTTGAGGACAAGCAAATGAGGGTCATCATACTAACGCTCCCTGGTACGATCAAGTAAGGAAGACCGAGAAACCACGCAAGCTAGAACCCGACTGGGCTCCGAAAGATCTAATCTCACAAACTGGCTGGCTAAGGCCTGAACATCTATCGCCATATGCCTCTCCGATACTGGTAAACAAGCTAAACTCCCCAAACTCTCTGCCTGGTGACTCAAAGCATCGGCCACCTTGTTGGCCTTGCCCGGGTGATACAAAATAGTGATGTCATAGTCCTTCAGCAACTCTAACCACCTCCTCTAGTGCAAATTTGGATCTTTTTGCTTGAACAAGTGTTGTAAGCTCCGATGGTCAGTATAAATCTCACAGGGAACCCTATATAAATAATGGCGCCAGATCTTCAGGGCGTGAACAATGGCAGCTAACTCAAGGTCGTGAACAGGGTAGTTCTTCTCATGTATCTTCAACTACCTGGACGTGTAGGCAATCACCACACTGTATTGTATCAACACCGCTTTGAGGCCAATCCTCGAGGCATCACAATAGACCGTATAAGACCTCAAACCTGCAGGCAATATCAAAACTGGGGCTGTAATCAAAGTTGTCTTGAGCTTCTGAAAGCTCGCCTCACACTCCTCCGTCCACTAAAATAGAGCATCTTTCTGGGTCAACCTGGTCATAGGGGCTGCAATCGATGAAAACCCCTTCACAAAACGACGGTAGTAACCCACCAAGCCAAGGAAACTGCGGATCTCTGTAGCTGAGGATGGTCTGGGTCAACTCTGCATGACCTCTATTATCTTCTGATCCACCTGAATACCCTCACTCGATACCACGTGGCCGAAGAATGCCACTGAATCCAACCAAAACTCATATTTCGAGAACTTAGCATATAACTTCTTCTCTCTCAGAGTCTGAAGCACATTCCTCAAGTGTTACTCATGATCTTCCTGACTCCGGGAATACACCAGAATATCATCAATAAAGACAATGACAAATGAGTCAAGATACGGCTGAAACACATTGTGCATCAAATGCATAAAGGTTGCTGGGGCATTGGTCAGTCTAAATGACATGACAAGGAACTCGTAATGACCATACTGAGTCCTAAAAGTAGTCTTCGGGATATCTGGCTCCCGAATCTTCAACTGATGGTAACCTGAGCGCAAATCAATCTTAGAAAACACTCGTACGCCCTGAAGCTGGTTAAACAGATCATCAATACGAGGCAAAGGATAACGGTTCTTCACTGTAACCTTGTTCAACTGGCGATAATCAATACACATACGCATAGAACCATCTTTTTTCTTCACAAACAAGACAGGAGCACCCGAAGGTAATACACTAGGCCGAATAAAACCCTTATCAAGCAATTCCTGTAACTGATCTTTCAACTCCTTCAACTCAAGAGGAGCCATACGATACGGAGAAATAGAAACGGGCTGAGTGTTCGGCAACAGATCAATGCCAAAATCAATATCTCTATCAGGCGGCATGCCTGGAAGATCAACCGAAAACACATCGGGAAAATCCCATACTACAGGGACTGAATCAACTGAAGGGGTATCAACACTGACATCTCTCACATAAGCTAAATACGCGTCACACCCCTTCTCAACCATACGCTGAGCTTTAAGAAAAGAAATAACTCTACTGGGAGTGTGATCTAAAGTACCCCTCCACTCAACACGCGGTACACTTGGCATAGCCGGAGTCACGGTTTTGGCATGACAATTAAGAATAGCATAATGGGGCGACAACAAGTCCATGCCCAAGATAATATCAAAATCTACCATGTTAAGCAACAATAGATCGGCTCTAGTCTCAAAACCACTAAGAGCAACCAAACACGACCTATAAATGCGATCCACAATAAGAGAATCTCCCATAGGAGTAGAAACATAAATAGGGGAACTAAAAGAATCCCGAGATACACCCAAATACGGAGCAAAATAAGAAGACACATAAGAGTAAGTGGAGCCTAGATCGAATAGAACCGATGCATCGCTATGACAAACTAGTATAATACATATGATGACAGAATCGGAGACAACAACCTCGGTACAGGTAGGAAGGTCATAGTATCTGGCCTTTCCTCCCCCTTTAGGGCAACCTCTACCTCCCCGACCTCCGCTTCTAGCTAGCTGAGCAGGTGGGGTAGCAACTAGAGCCGTAACCATAGCTTGAGAACTCTGTGGGGCACGCTGTGGTTGAGAAGTTTGTGGAGATGCACCCCTCCCAAGTCTGGGGAAATACCTCACCATATGACGTGTGTCACCACACTCAAAACAAGCTCTAGGAGGATGTGGTGGCTGTTACTAGCTCGAGCTAGGTCTGCTGGACTGACCTCTGAAAGCACCCCGCACAAGAGGCGCACCAGATACCGGTGGTGCATAATAAGGCTCCTAAGGCCTAGGAGGAGCTGGGATACCACTGGCTGCTAGAAGAATTGAATGAAAAGGGTGACTCATATAACCCCAACCATGATGACCTGTTGCTGGGGCACGGGCACTAGAGAAATGGCCCGACTCTCGGGTCCTCTTGGTCTCCCTCTCCTCTCTCTCCCTAGAATGCATATCCTAAATCCTCCTGGCAATGCTCACCACCTGCTGATAAGAAATATCCATCTCCAACTCATGAGCCACGCTAGACCTAATGCTGGGAATAAGGCCCCTCAATAAACCGGCGAACCCTCTCGCGAACAATGGAAACCAAGGCTGGTGCATGCCTAGCCAAACTGGTGTAACGGTCAGCATACTTTGAGACAGTCATAGTACCCTTGCACAAATACTCAAACTCTGCACGTCATGCATCCCTAAGGCTCTGAGGAACATACTCTCTCAGGAACAGATTTGAAAACTGAGTCCAAGTCAGTGAAGCAGCCTCATCCGGACTGTCTAACTCATAGGTGTGCCACCACTCATAGGCGGCTCCTCAAAGCTGGAAAGTAGTAAAGGAAACCCCGCTCGATCGTGATATACCCATGGTACGGAGAATGAAGTAACTCTCATCAAGAAATCCCAGAGCATCCTCCGATGCTAGACCACTGAATACAGGAGGCTTGTACCTCTAGAACCTCTCAAGCCTCAGTTGCTCCTCCTCAGAAGCTGCGCACTGTCCTCGGGTTGAATTGGCACTATAGGTGGTAAATGAATAATCTCAGGGACCTACTCAACATGCACTCACTACTCAGGAGTGCGGGCAGTAGGAGTCTGTGCTCCTCCCCCGGCCTGAGATGTAGCTACAGCAAGGGGAAGCAACCCTGCCTGAGCCAGAGTGGTGTACATGCTCATAAACTGTGCCAAAGTCTCCTGAAGAGCTAGAGTAGTGGTAGCAGTAGGCGTGTCAGGTGCCTGGACTCCGGCTGGAACTGCTGGTGGTACCTCGGCAGCAGCTCATGTAGGTGCTCTAGCTGCACCACGTGCGCGTCCTCAGCCTCTACCCTGGCCCCGGCCTCTAATGGCTTCAGTAGGGGGCGCGGGTTCCTGATCATCTCGAGTAGCACGTGTCCTCACCATCTGTGAGAGAATAGAAGACAAAAGTTTAGAATTGTGATGTCAAAATATCGCACGATAAGGAAATCAAATAAAGTAGAATTTTCCTAACAGTTACATAGCCTCTCGTAGATAAGTACAGACGTCTCCGTACCGATCAACGAGACTCTAATAAATCGGCTTGTGATACATGACTCCTATGAACCTATAGCTCTGATACCAACTTATCACGACCCCGGTTCGCACTTATTGAACCATCGTGACAACACCTATTCCTCTACGACTAGATAAGCCTAAATTGCAGAAGATAACCAAAATGCGGAATAAAAACAAATTAAAACAGAATGAAGAGTGATAATAATAGTGTTTAAAAGTGCCGCTCGGCATATACAACACAACATTCTCAGAATCAAGTACAATTTCCCAAAACCCGAAAACTCACGGAACCACAAGCCTTTGGATATCTACAATGTCTAACTCCAGAATATCTAACAAGGGAAAGAAATACAAAAGGGCAAATGTTTAAAAGCTAGAATAGAAAGGGACTCCTCGGTTTACGGATGCGGCAGATGTACCTCGAAGTCTCTAAAGCAGTCGCCTCGCTTCACGGATGATAGGACTGAGTTGTAGTACCTAGATCTGTACATGAAAAACATGTGCAGAAGGGGCATGAGTACACCACAGCGGCACTCAGTAAGTGCCAAACCTAACCTCGGTCGGGTAGTGACGAGGAAGGTTGGGGCCCTACTGAGATTAAATAAAATATAAAGATCAATAGTATAGAACAGAATAGTATAAATAAGTACAACGGTAAAATAACACAGGATGTACAGAATAGCAACAACTACACAGATGCAAGGTAAACACGGAAAAGAAATATAGCTTAGCACCAATAATAACAATCAGGGATCTCCCAGGATACCGTCTTGTAGTCCCATATGTATATATCCAATGGATCTCCCGGGATCCCATCCCGTAGTCCAACTCATAGTGCGCGGGGATCTACCGGAATCCCGTTCCGTAGTCCCAAATGTAAATACCCAGTACTGGGGGAATCTACCGGGTGCATTCTCATAGTTCCATATAACTGTGCAGGGGGATCTACTGGAATCCCACATCCGTATTCCCAAAATAAATAGACAAGGGGGAGCTACTGAAATCCCACATCCATAGTCCCAAAATAAATACACAGCAACAAAAGGAAAATATACAGAAATGGCAAAATTTCATATTAAGGCAACAAGTGATTCTAGCCTAGTATGTTGCACAGAAATCAGGTAAGGCAGGTTGAGCAAATAAAGCAATTAAGTTACTTAGACATGATTTTCTAAGCTAACAACAGGCTTAATAGTGCAAGTAATAAAAATAGGAAAGGAAACATACTAGTGATTACTTAATGAAAACCAGATTTCCAACAATTAGCACAAGTACGTACTCGTCACCTCACGTACAAGGCATTTCAATTACCAAATATACCAAACCTAAGGGGAAGGTCCCCCACACAAGGTTAGATAAGCCACTTACCTCGAACCAGCTCAAAATCAACCCAAAACCACGCTCTTGCCACGAGTACTTGACTCCAAATGGCCCAGATCTATTTAATTCAATTGCATAATGTAAATAAAACTTCAAGTAATTGATTCTACAAAGAAATTCGAAGCTAATACGCGAAATTAGGTAAAATGACCAAAACACCCCTCGGGCCCACGTCTCGAAATCGGGTAAAATTTATATTTTTAGAATCCTCACGCTCTCACGAGTTCATGCATACAAAAATTATCCAAATCCAAGGTCAAATTCCCAATCAAAAGTCGAATTCTAGGTCTAAGAACTTTCTTCCAATTTTTTCCCAATTTTCATCTCCAATCCGAAATTAAATGATGAATTCATGTTTAGATTAATGGGTTACGAACAAAAAGGAGTTAAGAATCATTATCCAATTGATATCTCTGAAAATCCCTCAAAACCTCGCTCACATCCGACCTCCCAAGCTTAAGTTTTCTCAAAAATGGCTAAACCCTCGATTTGAAATTTTTATATTCTCCCCAGCTTTTCCCTTAATCGCGATCGCAGAAGTCCAAACGTAATCGCGAAGAGAAAAGACCACGCGCCTATTTATGCGAACACAGAACCCCATCCGTGAACGTGATGCTTAGCTTCCTCAGACCTACGCGATCGCGGTTGACTCCACGCGATCGCGTAGAGAAACACTTAACAACCCACGTGTTTGCAATTCAGCATCTCCCACAGCTACGCGTTCCCATTCCTCTTCACGCAAATAAGAAGGGCAAAATTCCCTCTACCTCATCTAAGCCTTCGTGATCGTGATCCTCCCCACGCGATCGCAATGAAGAACAATTTGCAATAAATACCAGCAAAAATCTGACCCTTCTCCATGTCCAAAAATGGTCCGTTGAGCATCCGAAACACACCCGAGGCCCTCGGGACATCAACCAAACCTACCAACATATCCCATAACATCATTCAAACTTGTTCCAACCTTCGGAATGCTCAAAACAACATCATAACACCAATTGTTCATCGGACTCAAGCCTAAGAAGTCCAAAAACTCTAAAAACATGCTTTCGATCAAAAAGTCAATCAAACCTCGTCCGAATGATCTGAAATTTTGCACACACGCCACATTCAACACTACAGAGCTACTCCAACTTCCAGAATTCCATTCTAACCATTGGATCAAAATCTCACTATCGAACCGGAAACTTCAAAAATTCAACTTTCGGCATTTCAAGCCTAAATTAGCTACGGACCTCCAAAACACAATCAGAACATGCTCCTAAACTCTAAATCACCCAACAGAGCTAACGGAACCATCGGATTTCCATTCCGAGGCCGTCTCACACGGTTCCAAATACGGTCAACTTTCCAACACTTAAACTCTTATTTAGGTACTAAGTGTCCCAAAACTCTTCGAAACTCAAAACCGAACATCCCGGCAAATTAAAATAGCAGAAATAAACTTGGAGAAAGAAGTTAATAGAGGATTGGGGTATTAATTCTTAAGATGACCGGCCGGATCGTCACAAAAATGATGCTAGTCAATATAATGATTTAACTGGATTGATCTTGACATTTGCGAATGGTTAGATGGAGTTTTGTTGTTCTTATACATGTTAGTTTTAGTTGAAAATTAGTAACAAGTACTAATTGTATTTGCTCTTGTAAATGTTGCAGAATCTTGTAAAATTGCAAGCAAAGAACATGGAGCACAATTTCAAGATAAACAAAATGCAATGGATGGAACAAGCATAAGCAATATCTCAGCACTATTGTCTCTTAAAGAAATAGAAGAAGATAGAGTGGACAACACAAGTATTATGTTCTTTTCTTCGGGTCAAATTTCAGAACTTAAGGACATTTTAGAAAATTGTGTCCTGCATTTTAGATTCATACTTCAAATTGTCAGGACATTTCAAAAAATTATGTCCTGACTTTTAGTTTCTTCATAAACAATGTGTCCTGGAAATGAGGTATCTTGCAGCCAAACTAATGTATATGTAGTTTTACTTGCTGAGCAAAACAAAAATGCAGTCATTAACCAGTATACTAGGAAAAGGAAGAGAGATAGTATTGGTTTTGATGGTCCATTATTTGCTATTCGTACTCAGCATTGATAAAGGTTTGTCCATGGATGTTGAAGGAAATTTTGAAGAAGAGCTTGGTGGAGGGTAAAGGAATAAGAATCTTAGTTGGCAATTGCAATCTCCATTTGCATAGATAAAAAAAGAGAGGAACATCGATGGCGCACAATGAGAATACTGCTGAGTATAATGGCTGTATAAAATCAAAATATACTCGTAAATATATATTTTATTATGCCAAAGATGATGAAAAGTTATTGAAGAAATTCATTGGGTGGTTGGGCATGGAGAAAAGGAAAGGTAAAAAAAATGTGTAAATCCCTAAAAGTATTGAACTTTCTACTTCTAATTAGCAATTAAAGACTAATTGTCCTGAATTTCTGAGCTTCTAATTTTAAATTCAAGACTAAGTTTCCTGAAACTTTGAGCTTCTAACCTTCCATCTCTAAGTCCAGGACTAAGTGTCCTAAGTTTTTGAAATTTTAACTTTAAGTTCAGGACTAACTGTCCTGAACTTATAAGTTGCTAATTAAGAATTGAGGACTAACTGTCCTGAATTTTTTAGCTTTCTGACTTTGATATTATTTTTAATTTTTTAGGGGAGAAATGGATATTTATACTAAGTATAATGATGTAAGAAAGAATCCATAAAATTGTACAGTCAAAAAATGAGAAGTAAAATGCTATTCCTTAAGCGTTCAAACAATAGCTATGTACTTGATGATAAGGTTTGATAATTTAAAAGGCATTTCTTTTTTTCTTCTTACTTTGTTTTTTTAATTATTTATGACTGATGGAGTTTTGTTTTTACTTTTTTATGAAACATAATGACTTTGTCTTGTATTTTTTGAGGAAGAAGGAATGCTACCACCATCGGGCCCATCCATTTCATTGAACGACTACAAATATAGTTTTCGATGACTATATGCGTCATGTGTATGAGGATTTTTATGAAGATGCTTTAAATGTGTTCTGGTGTTGTGAAAATCAATTGTATCTCACACCGTATGTGTAGGGGGTCAATTAGAGATGTATAATTGTTTGGTCAGAGGTTGTTAAAATCGTTTTTCCATATCGACTACCTTCAAAACATAGTGATGTGACACATTTTCTTATGGGGGTATTCGACTTGAATAAAAATAAAATTGATGTGTCTGACTCCATATATAGTGAACCGTATGAGGCTAGATTGAAAAACATTGAAATGTATGCGTGCATGATCCCCTACCTGCTTAAGTTCTCACAATTTGAGAAACATCATATGTTTTTTGGAAATAAATTTAATAAATTTGATATTCAGTGGCAGACAACACCGAAACAAATTGGATCGTAAGTGTTGTCCTTTGTTGTATTATAACGACCCGACCACTCGTTTTGCGTATTGTAGCTCTATTTCTATGTTTATTGCATCTTCTATGTTAATTTATGGTTATGTGACTTTCCATAGGGGTTGGTTTGATTCCGGGGATGTTTTAGAGTGAATTGGGACACTTAGTCCCAAGTTTGAAACCTTAAGTTAGAAGAGCTTTGATGGTTCCAGTAGCTTCATATGGTGATTTTAGACTTAGGTATATATCCGGAAATTGATTTGGAGGTTCGTAGGTTGGTTTGAGTCTTTTTGGTAAAATTTGGAAAGTTGAAGGTTTGGAAGGTTGAGAGGTTTCACCGATGTAATGACCAATCGGTAGTTTCAAGATCTAGCATGTCGTTCAGAGGTTTGAGGCCTGAGTATCTTCAATTAATATATTATAACTTGTACGTGTGGTCGGAATTGAATTCCGGAAAGTTTAGAGTTGATTCGGAAAGAAATTCTCAATTTGGAACCTTTAAGTTTGAAGAGTTGACTAGGGTTTAACTTTTTAGTAAACAATCTTGGAATCAGGATTTGAAGGTTCCAATAGGTTCGTATGATGATTGTGTACTTGGGCGTATATTCGGGTTGAGCATCGGGTCGCCCGGGAGAATTTTGTCGCTTATTGTGAAAAGTTGGCATTTTGAAAGTTTTAGAAATTTCTTGGTTTGACTTGAAGTATACTTTGGTGTTATTGATGTTCATTTGGGATTTCGAGTTTTGGAATAGGTTCGTATTGTGATTTATGACTTGCATGTAAAGTTTGGCATCATTTCAAGATGTTTAAATATAATTCGAACGCGTTCGGCGAAGTTTCAAAGTTTAAACAAAGGTTTCGTCGATTAATTATTTTGATGTTGTTTGCCGTGATTTAAGGCTTTGACTGAGTCCACATCGCGTTTTAGGATGTATTGGTATATTTGGATGGGTCCCTAGGGCCTCGGGGTGATTCGGGTTGGAAATCGGGATGAGTTTGGACTTGGGGAATTTCTGAAGAGCACCAGGTCTGGTGCGATCGCACCTGTGAAAGATCTGGTCACAGGTGCGAGACCGCAGAAGCAAGCCTAAGTTCGCAGGCACGGCCTTGTGGGAGTTGAGTAGTGGTTGCTGGTGCGAGGAAGTTTTCAGCATCTGCGAGCCCGGAGGTGCGACGTGTCTCCGTAGATACAATGTTTGGTATATATGGTTGGCGATAGCAGAAGCGGAGAGGAATCCATAAGCACGGATCCGCAGAAGTGAAGGGTGGACCGCAGAAGTGGTCCTGCAGGCACGATGGTTGGGCCCTAAGTGGAATCCGTAGGAGCGGACCTTTTTCCGCAGAAGCGAAGCCGCAGGTGCGGCTAGGGAGTCCGCAGGTGCAAAAATGTCTGGGCAGACTTGTCATTAAGTCGGGACTTAGCTCTCATTTCTCTCATTTTGCACTTGGATGGCCGAATTTGGGGAGCTATTTTGCTGATATTTTTATCGAGCAACACGAGGTAAGCGATTCCCACTTATTACAAGTTAAATACATAAGTTATATATCTATTTAAACATGAAAATTTATGGAAATTGTGGGATTTTTGAAAAAAAACTCTAGAATCGATATTTTTGGATTATTACCACGAAATTGGTCATGGAATTAGTAATAAATTATATATTTGAGCCCGTGTTGTTATAGGCAATGATTATCTTCGAATATTTTTAGAATTCGGGCACGTGGGCCCGAGGGTTGACCTTGTTTACTTTTCGAGCGGAGTTGAGAATTGTTACAAATGCATTTATTATGAGTATTAGAATATATTTTCATTGGTTTGCACATTGTTTGACTAGTTTTGGATCGATGGGCATCAGCTTGAGGTGTTAGAAAGGCGTTGGATCCAGTTATGGCAGTTCGGAGCGAGGTAAGTCTCTTGTCTAACCTTGTGAGGGAGAAATTTACCCCGTAAGTGTTATATGTCTTTTGTGTTAGATATTGTGGGAGATGTGCACATATGAGGTGACGAGTGTGTGTCCGTATGCTAGAATTCCTGGTTATGTCCAGGTCGACTTAGAATCACGTCGTGCTTTAATTGTACTAATTGAGTTATCCTTGCATGTTTAATTACTTTATTTCGCATTACGACCTAAGATTATACTTGCGTAATGGACTCGCTATTTTAGAAAATTGATGAGATATTTGATTAGCCGGGAAAATTGTGCTTCCCTTATGAATTTCTCCCGCGTTGTGGGTATTCATCACAAAGTTTCCTTAAATTTAATAACTTACACGTATATTCATGAGTGGGGGCAAGGACCTGATAAGCTTCTTATTCTAATGGGATTGGGTCGTTTGCCTCGGCAGTATTATTATAACACACTTTTATGGTATCAGGTCGTTTGCCTCAATAGTATTATTATAACACACTCTTATGGGATCGGGCCGTTCGCCTCTGCTGGATTATTGTAACACCCTCTTATGGGATCGGGTCGTTCGCCTTGTAGTATCATGTATCATATTCTTGTGATATTGTGTCATTCACCTCAACATTTTTATAAAATACTTTTATGGGATAGGGTCGTTCACCTCAGTAGTATCATGTATCACACTCTTATAGGATCGGGTTGTTCACCTCGGCAAAATCTTGAAATACTCTTACGGGATCGAGCAGTTCGCCTAGGCAGAATCGTGCGTGATATTTGACAAGAAGCCATTGTATATGTAAGTTTCATTACTTGAGTTGTGATAACCTATCTAGTGGGGACCATATTATATATACTCCATTTGAGGAGGTAACCGATATTTGAGGACTTGTGTTTACTGTTCAGAGGAGGATTATATCATTTACCTATATTTGTTTTCACAATTTCGGGTTTGTAGTTTGTTTTCTTGAATCAAAGATTCTGGTCTCTTGCTAACTCAAATCCCATTTGATTCTAGTAATTTTTTCTCTTTTTATTGTCTTTTTGTAACAAGAGTTAATTTCTTGTAAACCCCATTTTCTTGCGAAAAGCTGTAAACCCCATTTTCTTGTTTTTCATTTCTTGAATTGCCGCCGTTTCACATTTTCCATTTCTGCATCTTCTTCACTGTTCACGTTGCCGGTAACTCCATTATCAACGGTAGATTCCTGGACTTTTGCCTTTTGACTACACAACACTTCCACCGCCGCTTAACGAATCAATTATCTGGTGGAGTTCTCCGGATCGTCACTTCTATTTTCTGAGAAATCTTGGTATCTTTCATATAAAATTTCTATCGACATTTCCCGTGTGCTTGATATCTTGGTTGACTACTCTCCATCTCTTAATGAAGAACTCGCCATCTCCGAGAAATCTTGATTTCTTGGTGGATCTAAATACTAGAGAAAGCACGAAATATTTGAAGTTTCTTATTCCTATTTGACCGAGAAATACATTGAGTATTGCTCCATCTTGTAGAAATCCATCACCGCCGGCCTGATTTCCGTTAACTTCAAGGGTTATAATTTAGGTTCTATTATTCCTCTCTTGTTTTGATATTTTAATAGTTTGATATTTTAGCATAATTGTATCCCCTTGCCTGCCTATTTTGTTCTTGAATCTTTAATTAATTGTATTAGTGATAGTTTTTCCTACTTGTTTATATTGTTATCTACCTGTCTACATCCTTATTTTGAATCTTTAGTTCAAATATCCCCTAGTATTTCTGCTCTAGTTTCGCACATTTATTTCTCACTTTTAATTGTAGATTATAGCCCCTCTATCTCTTGTATTGTATTTTTTCACCTATTTTTCTATCCTTTAGTTGTAGATTATAGTTCCTTTGTTTTATTTATGCACCTATTTTTCTGACCTTTAGTTGTAGATTATAGTCTCCGTTAGTTCCTTTATTTTACTTCTTCACCTGTTTTGTGACTTTTAGTGGTAGATTATATTTTGGTAATTCATTTTATTTTTGTCTCTTGTTTTCGGGATAGTGCTTGCGCAGTGACTCCTAGATTATAGTGGCTTTGGTGAACGATGGTAGGGTAAGGTCTTGTCCTTGGGGGTGTCAGCACGGGGGAGAGGTGCGGGGGGTAAGAGGGCTAAGGGAGCTACTAGGTTGAGAGTGCGGTCTTGGAACATAGGAACTTTGACTAGAAAATTTGTAGAGTTAATAAAGATTCTTAAGAAAAGAAAGATTAATATAGCTTGTGTACAGGAGACTAGGTGGGTAGGAGATAAGGCGCGGGATATGGGCAGTTTCAAACTTTGGTATTCTGGGAGGGTGGGGGTAGGAACGGGGTAGGTATCTTGGTTGATAATGACCTCCATGAACTAGTGGTGGAGGTTAGGAGGGTGAATGACAGGCCGATGGCTATTAAGCTAGTTGTTGTAAGCTTTACTATTGAACATAATTAGTGCGTACGCACCCCAAGCAAGCTTGGATTAGGAAGTCAAGAGGCGTTTCTGGGAGGATTTGGATGAGATGGTGCGTAGTATCCCGCATACCGAGAAGCTTTTCATAGGAGGAGATTTCAATGGCCACGTTGGAGCGATGTCTGGGGGATATGATGATATGCATAGTGGTTTTGGTTTTGGAGATAAAAACGGAGGAGGAACGTCTCTGCTAGACTTTGCTAGAGCATTTGATTTGGTGATAGCAAACTTGAGTTTCCCGAAGAAGAGGGAGCACTTGTCACCTTTCGGAGTTCGGTGAGCGAGACTCAGAATGATTATTTACTCGCTAGGAAGTCATATAGAGGTCTTTGCATGGATTGCAAGGTCATCCCTAGTGAGAACCTCTCGACCCTTTATAGGCTCCTGGTTATGGACCTTGAGATAACAAGGAAGAGGAGGAAGAGGGCGATGTATTATCCAACATAGGATCAAGTGGGGAGCCTTGACGGAAGCTAAAGTGCAGGAGTTGGGGGTCAAGCTGGTGACTATGGGGGCTTGGAGGACTAGTGGAGATGCAAGCGCTATGTGGACCACGACTACGCAATGCATTAGGGAAGCTGCGAGAGAGGTATTAGGGGTCTCAAAGGGTTGCTCTAGTGGTCACAAGGGAGATTGGTGGTGGAATGGAGAGGTTCAAGGAAAAGGGAAAACCAAGAAAGTAGTTTATCTGAAGCTAGTAGAAAGTGTAGACAATCAGGATAATAGGGAGAATAGGGAGCATTATAAGTTGGCTAAGAAAAAGGCAAAACTAGCAGTTACGGCGGCAAAGACTGCAGCTTTTAGTCGTTTGTATGAGGAACTCGAGGGCCAATGTGGGGATAAGAGGCTGTTCAGGTTAGCCAAGACGCGAGAAAGGAAAGCACGAGACATGGACCAAGTGAAATGCATCAAGGACGAAAAAAGTAAAGTTTTGTTGGATGAGGGGCTTATCCGTCGGAGATGGAAGGCCTACTTCATAGTCTCTTGAATAAGGAGGGGGACAGGAGCATTGTACTGGGTGATTTGGAACTCTTAGGGAGTCGATATGACTTTGGGTATTGTAGGCAGATTAGAGTTGATGAATTGGAGGAGGCTATGCGTAAGATGAGTAGGGTCAAAGTGACCGGGTCGAATGAAATCCTAGTGGAGTTTTGGAAGAGTGCGGTTAAGGCAGGCATGGAGTGGCTCACTAGGTTATTTAATGTCATTTTTAGAATGAAGAAGATGTCCGACGAGTGGAGGTGGAGCACAATCGTTCCTGTATACAAGAACAAGGGTGATATCCAAAATTGCAATAACTATCGTATCAAGCTGCTTAGCCATACTATAAAAGTCTGGGAGAGAGTGGTAGAGATAAGGGTGAGGAGTGTGTCTATTTTCGAGAACTAATTTGGGTTTATTCTAGGGCGTTCATCAACAGAAGTCATCCACCTTGTTAGGAGATTGATGGAGCAGTATAGGGAGAGAAAGAAGGACTTACATATGGTGTTCATTGACTTAGAAAAGGCGTACGATAAAGTTCCAAGGGAGGTTTTGTGGAGATGTTTGGAGGATAGATATGTACTTGTTGCCTACGTTAGATTGATTAAGGACATGTATGATGGAGAAAAGACCCGAGTGAGGACAGTGGATGGGGACTCAGACCATTTTCCAATTATGATGGGGTTGCATCAGGGGTCAGCACTCAGCCCTTTTTTGTTTGCTCTAGTGATCATATCCAAGGAGAAGTGCCGTGGTGCATGATATTTGTAGATGATATTGTACTGATTGACGGGACACGAGACGGTGTGAACACGTAATTAGAGGTGTGGAGGCAGACCCTGGAGTCTAAAGGTTTCAAGTTGAGCAGGACTAAGACAGAATACTTGGAGTGTAAGCTTAGTGGCGAGACTCAAGAAAGGGAAGGGGAGGTGAGGTTGGACTCATAGGTCATCCCTAAGAGAGGGAGTTTTAAGTATCTTGGGTCTATTATTCAGGTAGATGGGGAGATTGATGGAGATGTCACACATCGTATTGGGGCGGGATGGATGAAATGGAGACTCGCTTCCGGTATTTTGTGTGACAAGAAGGTGGCACCGAAACTTAAGGGTAAGTTCTACAGAGTGGTGGTCAGACTAATGATGTTGTATGGGGCTGAGTGTTGGCCAATCAAGATCGCTCATGTCTAGAATATGAAGGTAGTAGAGATGAGAATGTTGAGATGGATGTGCAGTCACACCAGGTTAGATAGGATCAAAAATGAGGTTATTCGCGACAAGGTTGGTGTTGCCCCTATCGAGGATAAGATGCGGGAAGCGTGGCTTAGGTGGTTTGGTCATGTAAGGAGGAGGATCACAGATGCACGGTGAGGAGGTGTGAGGGGTTGACATTGGAGGGCCTACAGAGAGGTAGAGGTAAGCCAAAGAAAAGGTGGAGTGAGGTGATTAGGCAAGACATGGCGCAGCTTCAACTGACCAAGAACATGACCCTTGATAGGAAGATATGGAGGTCGAGGATTAGGGTAGTAGAGTAGGTACTCTAGAGTGTTCATAATAGTAGTATTGGCACGCAGTCTCGCTTTCTGTTGGTAGTAGGTTTTTATGACTAACCGTTGTTTTCTTTCATTGTTAATCACCTTACTGTCGTGTTATTTTTATTCTTCTTTTATATGGCTTTTTGGTACTATCCATTCATATCTATATTTTCATTAATATTGTGCTTAAGCTTTCCTGAGCCGAGGGTCTATTGGAAACAACCTCTCTATCCCCACAAGGCAGGGTTAAGGTCTGCGTACATACTATGCTCCTCAGACCCCACAGTATGGGATATTACTAGGTATGTTGTTGTTGCTGTTGTTTTTAATTACCATGCTTCATACTTGTTTACTTTGTACTACATTTGATTTATTGGACCACTAGTAAGTGTCAATGTCGATATATATATATATATATATATATATATATATATATATATATATATATATGGTGGTCTTTTGGGTGCAAAGACGCAGTTATTGCAAGGATTTTACGGTGAGCTGCATCCCATGTTACGATGCACAACATATAGAGTCTCCATCATATCTACTTATATTATCTTGCCTATCTTGTATTCTTGACATATGTTGTATTGTTATTGTACCTTTTATTAGATGCTCATGCACGTGTGGCACGGGGTTTTGGGGGTTCCTAGTGGATGTTCAATATTGTGGTTCACGTTATTATTATTATTTCACTTTATGATTTATTTAGGTTATGAATTTTGTAAAAAAATGACATATGATTCTACGAGTGCCAGATTTTATTCTGTTTAATTAATGAAACTCCTGACTTTTAAAAATTAAAATGGATTAATTATTCAGATGGTTCACTATTGACTTGCCTAACAGCCATGTTGGGCGCCACCACGGCCTATAGAGGATTTTGGGTTGTGACAGCTTGGTATCAGAGCGTTAGGTTTACTTAGGTCTCACGAGTCATGAGAAAGTCTAGTAAAGTCTTGTGGATCGCTACGGAGATATTTGTACTTATCTTCGATAGGCTACATAGCTGTTAGGAGCACTTCTATTCTTGATTCCTCATTGTGCGTTTGATTCCATTGAAGCTTATGCTTTCATTTCCTTCCTACTCATTCTTATACGGTGTGGATTGCTTGTTATCAATTGGGTACCTATGAGTTGTGAAGATGCTATAGATGCGGTGTAGGATACTATTCCCTGCGGATGCGGGCAGACCATTAACGTCGCCTTGTGGAGGATTATTCTGTCATTTTAGCCCCATGTCGGTATTGCCTACGGTCGAGATTTGATATCTCCAAATTTGGTGGAATTCTTGTTAATATTGTGGTATCGCCGTCCGTGATTGAATGCATTTAGGATCATCGGTATGTTGGTCTTCATTTGTTTGCCTCTAGGCGCGGTGTTGTGAGATGGAACCTAAGAAGAATTTATTAAAGATGGTTGTGTGTTGCGATTTCAGGATCGAATCGGCATTTTTTGATGGTTCGAGAAAGATGATCTCTAAGGTGGTTGCTATGCTTAGGAAATTGTTAATGTGACAAGAAGGGCTTGATTGGAATGTAGGAAAAAGTGAAGTATTCAATCATTATCTTGGGTGCAATATCACTTTGAGTTTCAAACATGTTATTGGATCTTCGCGTGATGTTAATGAACGAAGGGATTCTTACAGTTGGCAGATTAGTATGGACCTAGGGAGGTTAGTTGTTTTCATAATGGATGTAACTATAGCAATGATGTTGGAGGAGGTTGATATGAGGTTACACATGTGGTCTATCTCTTGTGAGAAGGTTAGCGGTCGCGTGGTTTGATGAGGTCCCTACGAAGACTTCTACTTTCTGCCTAACATGGGGATGCATGTACTGTGATGTGAGCTTGGATCGCTTGAAGAAGATGGTACGATGGTTAGGAGGTCGAGTGTGCATTGTGGCTGTTAATTTGGGATGTGTTATGATTATCCCAATAAGAACTTATGAGAAATTTGGCCGAGCAACATTGTGGGATCATGGTAACTAGGGAGAATAGGTCGTTGTGGGGTCTAGATCTATGAGGTTGTAGCATAAATCTAAGTGGGGGAGCCCACCGTCTACAAGTGGGTCATGCAGTTGTGTGCTGGTGAAGTTTCTAATTATTGGTGCATTGGTGGATTAGTCACGACCTAGGTTATTTTGGGGAAGGAATTTAACATATAGGTGCAATATTTTGCCTAAGAGATTTTGTACGGATGTTGGGGATGATTCAGAATATATGCTTCTTGTGGATATGATGTGCAAGGAAAAGAATCCACCCGGTTGCTTCTTTGGGAAGTGTTATGCTAGCAGAGCACTATAGTTTGGTTATATATTTGGGACCAAGTCAGAGTGCGTGACTCTTAGCAATGGTTCTAGTGGGTTCAAGAATTAAAGTGTAGTGTTTAAAGATTTTAGGTTCATTATGTCGCTGAGAACTGAGTTTTGCCGCAGAGTGTGGACAATACTTGGGGAATTTCTATGTTATCATTGGGTCTATGGTGTAGTGTTAGAGAAATGGGAGAAACAACTTTGGTTTGCAAGGGTATTTCAGAACGGGTATATCAGCTGGAGATATTTTTGAGTGCATAAGGAGGGTATGAGATGGTTGATGGGTATTGAGACGATGTGGTTTCGTGATTTGGGTCACCCAATATGAGTGTTGTTTAAGGTCTGTTATGTGTTTGAATAGAGTTGTTATTTCAAAGTCAAGTTAATAGTAAGCTGGAAGAAGTTGAGTCAGATCGTAATGATTGAATCAGCATGGTTGTGGAAATGATCAGTTTCTTCAATGTGTTAAGGATATACATGTGATTCGTGGTTATACATGTGAGCCTGACAACCACCGTAATTTGATTGTTTTGGAGGTATTTTATTATGATGGTCGGTTATGTGTAAATGGATCCCGAAAGAAATGTGGTGGTTTAGACCACAACTTGAGGTTTAATTTCAACGGTTATGGGAATTTGGTTGCGTGTTGCAACTGTTCTTCTAAAATATGTGGAGTGAAAATGGTTCTAGCCGATGAAGTATTTATTCTACTGAGGGAGGTTATGATGAAATTCTTGGACTCTCGCGTAGCGGCATGATAGGTGCAGTGAGCCGCATGGAAATTGAAAGTTGAGGATCAAGGTTGCGATGCGGTTTGATAAGAGTGTTGCAAACTTGGAGTAGTCGGGGGGAGATTTCAGATGTTTAGGGTATGCTAGCACTATTTTCAGACAGCCTGAGGATTGCCTGTTTTGGTGGAAAAAGTGTTGGGTGTTGAAATGTGAATGCTTGGCTAGTACTATGGAGATAGCATGGTCGATGGTCATTAATGTTCAGATGTTACTAACTGGTACGGAAGGTTGTGGGGGTATATCACACAAGAAGATCGTATAAGTGTGACGTGTTAGTCATTCGATTGCAAGAGATTTAAATCGGGTATGGAGATTTAGGTATTGTTGCCAATGAGGGAGGTTATGACTGAGAGGTGCTCCATTCCTTTGGTTGGGGACTGTGGGAGTTTGTTCCGGATTTGACGATTGATCTTATGTGTCACGGATAGGGTCATTGTGGATCCTCGAAAGGCTATTGGTCCAATATGGGATGATTGAAGTCCGTTTGAGGTCTGTTAGTATATCTAATATGAACATATGCTCTACATCAGGTTGGATATGTTCATTTAACATATCATTGCTTACGGAGGAGTCTTCGAGTGATGGATGTTGTTCTTGACATCAGCTATTCTTTGTAATCCTATATGATGCCATGTGGTTGTAAGATGGCTTGATTATTTGCATGTGTGTTGTCAATATTCTGGCATTCAATAGGTATGAGCATTATGGCTCGATTGGTATTTCCTTATTGATTGTTATGGGTGGATCAGGTGGCACGCTGCCACAGGTATGAAAATTGGATTAGGTTCCACGCTGCAACGGTATCATGTGTGGAACGGGTTGCATGCCACAACAGGGAGATGTTGAGTATGGTTCCATATACTTATTTTTGTATGTCTTGTTTTTAATTCTTTGAGAAAGGTCATAGCATTTGTTCGGCCATTTTATTCATTACGTGGGCTTCGTAGTTCTTTGCCAGTATTCGTTCTTCCTTATATGTCATATTCGAGTTGCAGCTAGTGGGCGCATTGATGGCGTCATATGATACTTTAGTCAGTGTTTAAGGTGTCTTATTGTCTGAGCAGCTTGTACTGGGTAAGATGAGGTTATTGGACCTAAAATCGGTGCGATAAGATTTATGCAAGGTATATTAAAGAGAAAAGGTCACTACTCAGTTCAGAATGAGGTAACAGTTCTTGTCAAGCAGAGGAACTCCATGAGTTATTGATTTGATGGATGGTTATGAGTTCCTGCACCTCTCTTTCATCGTTGTAGTACTGTGAGAGTTGAGACCAGGTTTATATGTGTTATGAGGTATACTACAGGCATCAGGTTCGTGAATTCGCAGTTGTTCTATTCGGAGGATGTTATTATAGGCATACAAAGTATACGGGGCATTGTGTGATCTCAGCACGGGTGCACGATCATATTTGGTGCAGTGGGTTGAGATTGTTGTGTTGTCCGTATGTTGGAATCAAGTCTCGTGGAGAAATTCGGATGTTGGAATTTGGTTCTAAGGCTTGTTGGCTAAAGTGAAAGGGTGGATCTTCAGTCTGGCTCGAGATAGTGAGCTCATGTGGGTTGCGGTAGCACGGGCAGGGGCATTGGTGTTAAACAATGATTTTTGGCTAACCCCAGAACGATCATTGGCACGTTCGAGGACGAACATATGTTAAAGTGGGGAAGAATGTCAGTCGGTCGTTTTGAGCTCTAGCATGTCGTTCTGGGGTTTGAGGCCTTGAGTAGCTTCACTTCATGTATTATTGTACGTATGGTTGGAATTGAATCCCGGGAAGTTCGGAGTTGATTCGGAAGGAAATTCTCAATTCGGAAGCTTTAAGTTGGAATAGTTGATTAGGGTTTGAGTTTTCAGAAAGTGATCTCAGAATCAAGATTTGAAGGTTCCAATATGTTCATATGATGATTTCGGACTTGGACGTATGTTCACGTTGAGCATCTGGTCGCCCGGGAGCATTTCGGCGCTTATTGTGGAAAGTTGGCATTTTGAAAGTTTTAGAAATTCCTAAGTTTGACTTGAAGCGTACTTTGGTGTTATCGATATCCGTTTTGGATTTCGAGCCTTGGAATAGGTTCGTATTGTGATATATGACTTACAAGTAAAATTTGGCGTCATTCCGGGATGTTTAAATATAATTTGGACGCGTTCGGCAATGTTTAAAAGTTTAAAGAAAGGTTTTGATCGTCAATTCGTAATTTTAATATTGTTTGACATGATTTGAGACTTAGACTAAGTCCGTGTCGTGTTTTGGGATGTGTTGGTATGCTTTGATGGGTTTCTGGGGGCCTCAAGGGTGATCGTGTTGGAAATCGGGATGAGTTTGTACTTGGGGAATTTCTAAAGAGCACCAAGTCAGGTGCGGTCGCACCTGTGATAGATGTGGTTGCAGGTGCGAGTCCGCAGAAGCGAGCCTAAGTTCGCAGGCAGAGCCTTGTGGGAGTTGGGCAGTGGTCGCATGTGCATGGAAGTTTTTTCCATCTGCGAGCCCGCAGATGCGACATTTGGTATATGTGGCTGGCGATCACAAAAGCGGAGAGGAATTTGCAGGTGCAGATGCACAGAAGCGAAGGGTAGACTGCAGATGTGGTCCCACAGGTGCGATGGTTGGGCCGCAGGTACAACTGGTCGGTCCCTAAGTGGAATCTGCAGGAGCGGACCTTTTTCCGCAGAAGTGGAGCCGCAGGTGCGGCTGTGGAGTCTGCATGTGCGAAAATGCTTGGGCAGACTTGTCTTTAAGTTGAGACTTACCTCTCATTTCTATCATTTTGCACTTGGATGGCCAAATTTAGGGAGCTATTTTGAGGAGATTTTCATCGAGAAATATGAGGTAAGTAATTCCCACTTA
Organism: Nicotiana sylvestris; assembly: GCF_000393655.2. NCBI lineage: Eukaryota > Viridiplantae > Streptophyta > Magnoliopsida > Solanales > Solanaceae > Nicotiana > Nicotiana sylvestris. The sequence goes on along the minus strand of NC_091068.1, from coordinate 88,484,442 downwards.
TTGCAAGTTAAATACATGAGTTATATATGGATTTAAAGATGAAAATTTATAGAAATTGTAGGATTTTTGAAGAAAAAATTAGAATTGGTATTTTTGGATTCTTACCACGAAATTGGTCATGAAATTAGTAATAAATTATGGGTAATGATTATCTTCGAATATTTTCAGAATTTGGGCACGTGGGCCCGAGGGTTGACCATGTTGACTTTTCGAGTGGAGTTGGGAATTGTTATAAATTGATTTATTATGAGTATTAGATTATATTTTCATTGGTTTGCACATTATTTGACTAGTTTCAGATCAATGGGCATCAGTTTGAGGTGTTAGAGAGGCGTTGGAGTCGGTTATGGAACTTCGGAGCGAGGTAAGTCTCCCGTCTAACCTTGTGAGGGGGAAATTTATACTGTAGGTGTTATATCTCTTATGTTTTACATGTTGTGGGAGATATGCATGTATAATGTTACAAGTGCCCGTGCGTATGCTTGAATTCCTGGTTATGTCCGGGTAGACTTAGATTCACACCATACTTTAAATGTACTAATTGAGTTATCCTTGCCAGTTTAATTACTTTATTTTGCATTAGGTCCTGAGATTATACTTTCATAGAGTAATGGACTCGCTATTTTAGAAATTTGACGAGCTACTTAATTTGCCGTGGAAATTGTGCTTCCTTTATGGATTTCTCCCATATTGTGCATATTTATCGCAAAGTTTTCTTAAACTTCATAAATCACACGTATATTTGTGAGTGGGGTCAAGGACCTGTTAAGCTTCTTATTTTAATGGGATCGGGTCGTTCACCTTGGTAGGATTATTGTAACACACTCTTATGGGATTGGGTCGTTCGCCTCGGCAGTATCATGTATTATATTCTTATGGAATCGGTCCATTCGCCTCGGTATTTATACAAAATACTCTTATGGGATCGGATCATTCGCCTCGAAAACTTCATGAAATAGTCTTATGGGTTTGGGTTGTTCGCCTCGGCAGAATAGTGTGTAATATTTGAAAAGAAGCCATTGTATCTGTGAGTTTCCTGACTTGACTATGATGACCTATCTAGCTGGGAACATATTATATATACTCCATTTGAGGAGGTAACCGATATTTGAGGACTTGTGTTTACTATTCAGAGGAGGATTGCATCATGTACCTATATTTGTTTTCACTATTTAAGTACCATGCTTCATATTTGTTTACTTTCTACTGCATTTGCTTTATTGGACCACTAGTAAAGGCCAATGTCGACCCCTCGTCACTACTTCTCCAAGGTTAGGCTAGATACTTACTAGGTATGCGTTGATTTACACTCATGCTATACTTCTGTATTTATTGTGCAGGTATATATATTTCTGGTGGTCTTTTAGGTGAAAAGGCACATCTATTGTGGGAACTTTACGGTGAGTTGCATCCCATGTTATGAATCACATCATACAGAGTCTCCATCATAATTACTTACATTATCCTGTCTATCATGTATTCCAGACAGATGTTGTACTGTTATTTTACCTTCTAGTAGATGCTCATGCACCTGTGACACCGGGTTTTGGGGGTTCCTAGTGGATGTTCAATATTGTCATTATTATTATTATTTCAATTTATGATTTATTTATATTCAGAATTTTGTAAAAAAAAGGTAACAAGCTTCTTTGAGTGACAGATTTTATTCTATTTAATTGATGAAAGTCCTGACTTTTAAAATTTTAAATGGATAATTATTTAGATGGTCCACTATTGGCTTGCCTAACGGTGACGTTGAGTGCCACCATGGCCTATAGAGGATTTTGAGTCGTGACAATCGAGGGTTGACTTTATTGATATCGGGGTTAGATTTTTGTTTCAGAAGTTGGAGTATGTCCGTTGTGTCATTTATGAATTGTGTGCAAAGTTTTGACAAGAAGAACAGTACTGGATTGATTCAATAAGTAAAGAAGTTTTCTAAAAATAAGGACTGATCAGTAGTAAAACAGTTTGAAAATACAGCCGGCTAGTTCAGTAAAAGTAGTAAGTAACAAGAAAGTGCAGAGAGCTTTTAAGTGTAAGAGAGAGTTATTGAACTAGTATTTGTGTGTGGAAGTGAGAATAGAGGAGAGTATATATAGTAGTTGAGAGCAGAGTAAAAAGAAATCAGCCTTCAATAATTAAGGAAGCCACAGAATCAGTCAGGCAAAAAATCAACAACTCTTCCCTTAACTAAGGGGTAATTAACCAACACTAAAGAGCAGGACATATTTAAGGAAAGAAAATCAAGTAAGACTTAAGTACAGAGTAGATAATTAGGGGTAAATACATAAGGGTTCAATTAAGGAAACAATTAGTGAAGAATCAGTAAATAACATGGCTAATCAAATAAGGTAAGAAAATTAAATAAGGTTGCAAAATATGGAAATAATCGAGAATCGGCGTATAGGTATTACCATAGCAAATCAGTGAATCAAGGACTCGAAATAACATTGATTTGAGGAAAATAACATAGGTTTCCATGAATAAGCAAATAAGCCAAGTTTAAACAGAAAGAATCGAAGGTTTAAAGGAAAGTTTTCAAATCAAACCAAGAAACAGGGAATTCAGAATCAGCCAAAGAGAGAGTTGTGAACAGAGTTAGCATTTAGCATATAAATAAAGTAAGACATGGATAGTCAAGAGTCGGCATACAACTCTAGCAAGCATAAAAGTTAAACAATACTAATTCAATGAGAAAGAGGCAAGTCTTGAATAGTCAAGATAAACACAAGCACATAGAATCAGTGTAAGTTAGGCTAAGAAACTCAGTAGAATCATATCAAGGCAAGATAGTCACGAGAAATCACAGAAACTCAGAAACGAGAACCGGTCAGTCATGCTGATACACAAAACCAAATGAAGAACCCTAAAAAATTAGGGCTTTCAACATAGAAGAGTTAAAGATGTTGGAGACTCATAGAATCAGTCAAAATATGGAAGAAATAGAAGTTTAAACACAAAAAAAGAGTTAAACAAGGTTTGAAAAAGAAGATCCGATAACCCTAGTTTTAGAAGAAGACGAAAAACACTTGAAATCACATGATTCTTGTAAAGAACCTCAAGGATAGTGTAAAATATTCAAGAAACAAACTCAAATCGTCCTAGATCTGTACAGATCTAGGGTTTCAAAAGAACCCATATAGAGATAAGGAAACCTGTCTAGAAACTCGAAGATCGTAGCAAATATAGAATGATTTTGCTTGAAATCACACTGGAATAGCCAAGAACATGCAGGAGATGAACCCTAGATGCAAGTCGGCATGGCCCTAGGTGCTTGAAGACCTTAGAGAACGCAAGCATGGCATGAGAGAAGCCATTGGAGGCTTAAGAGACGATGAGAGGTCACCGGAGATGGTCGGAGATAGGACGTCGGCGGTTGAAGATTAGGGTTAGATTGAGAGTGTTTTGTGAGCAGAGAGGATTTTATAGTGGCAGATGTAGAGAAGTGATTAGGGTTAGGGGATCGTTTGGAATTAAAAAGGAAAGAACAAATATTGGTCGTTGATCTTTCAGATCAACGAAAAGATCAACGGCCATGATCTGATGGGTTCTGGGTCGGTTAGGTGTATTTAGGGCCTGGGTTGGGTAATTTAATTAAAAATTGGGTTGGGGTGTTGGGTTGAATTTAGGCTAAAATTGAAATACAATTTGGCTAAGTTTTAAACAACCAATTTAACCTTATGTAATTTATAATAAATAATAAATAAATTCTAAAATATAACTTCATATACTAAAATGATTTAAAATAGATTTTTTATATTTTAAAAATATAGAAGATCATTTTATGCATATAAATGTAATTATACATTAATAGGGCTAATATTGCAAAATATATTCAAATTAGTTTTAAAAATGCAAATGCAATTATAAAAATGCACTAAAATTAATTAAGCACTATTTTGGCATAAATATAGGATTTATATGGCTAAATTACCATAATAATAATAATTTAAAGGATAATTATTGGAAATTTTATAAGTAAAAGGGGAAGAATTAAATCATTTTAAAGCCTTTAAAATTATAGAAACATTATAAAAACCATGTACATGCTTATATATGCATATATATGCTATTTTGAAAGTATAAATGTCTATAAAAATATATAGAAAAAAATTGGGTATCAACAACTGCCCCTCTTTACCCGAAACGTTTTTGGGTAAAGAAACTATAGCCAATTTTGACAAGCGGGATGCTCTGGAATTATTGCAAGAACGGACATGAGGTGTTGAAGCGAATATGATGAGCGGTTAAGGTTCGGGACAGTTGAAGAAACTGGAGCGAGATCGCTCCTGGAAGGATAGCGGTTGCTTACTAGTTACTTGTGGATAAATGATGCTACAAACATGTATTTGCGAAAATTTGAACATGATGCAGATTCCCTTTGGACCATGAAGGTTTTCTTCGGACGGTTAAAGATGTAGTCATTGGATCATGACGTCCTGGGCCATGGATTGTTTAGTAAGGGATTCGCATGCCATGAAATGATGTTCTCGGGTCGTGAAGATGGTGCCTCCAAACCATGACGCCTTTAAATAATGATATGCAAATTTGAGGGATACTTCGACCATGGTAGGTGTCTTCCGGCTATGAGGATGATGCATTTTAGACTATGACGCCTTTGGATAGATTGGCGATATTTCAGCCCATGATATGCAATAATGTGATGTAAACAAGACAAGGCTTAGTCTTGTGAAATGGAGGGCAGAGCTTAGCCCGATCGAAAAGCAAATAGATAGTGATAGAAATAGAGTAAACTTTCTGCAAAAAGGGACAGTGCCTAATCCCATGTGAATGGGGAGGCAATGATTAGCTTCATGCAGATAAGGAGGCGGGGATTGGACTCATGCAAGTATGGAGGCAAGGATTAGCCTCATGCAAATTGGGAGGCAGGGATTAGCCTCATGCAGGTATGGAGGCAAGGATTTGCCTCATGCAAATTGGGAGGCAGGGATTAGCCTCATACAGGTATGGAGGCAAGGATTAGTCTCATGCAAGTGGGGAGGCAAAGATTAGCCTCATGCAAGTATGGAGGCAAGGATTAGCCTCATACAAGTAGAGAGGCAAGGATTAGCCGCATGCAAGTATGTAGGCAAGGATTAGCCTCATGCAAATAGGGAGGCAAGGATTAGCCTCATGCAAATAGGGATTAGCCTCATGCAAATAGGGAGGCAGGGATTAGCCTCATGCAAATTAAGAGGCAGGAATTAGCCTCATGCGGGTATGGAGGCAAGGATTAGCCTCATGCAAATTGGGAGGCAGAGATTATCCTCATGCAAGTATGGAGGCAAGGATTAACCTCAAGCAAGTAGGGAGGCAAGGATTAGCCTCATGCAAGTATGAAGGCAAGGATTAGCCTCATGCAGATATGGAGGCAAAGATTAGCCCCATGCAGTTATGGAGGTAGGAATTAGCCTCATGCAAGTGGGGAGGCAATGATTAGCCTCATGCAAAAAGTAAGTAGTAAGTAAAAGTAGCATATGTCTTAGCTGGAGTATATTCGGTGTTTGATGGCCTGATTGATAGTGATCTTGCTGCGTTAAGTTGGATGTGCCTGCGTTCAAAGAAAAATTGTATGTTTTGTGGGGGAAGGTTGGTTCGTGCTTCTGTCGGCTGGCTATGCTTTGCTCCGTTCTGAAAGCCTTTCGAGTTCCCCTGGGTTACACCTGACTGTTACAGAAATAGAGTTTTAGAAAAATATGCAATCATTGATGAAAATAGAGTTATTTAGAAATATTAAGTAATTTTAGATGAACCAGTGACCGTAACACAATTAAAGGCATTGCAGCTCTCTTATATTTGGAATTTTGAGGGTCCTCCTCAAAATTCTGCCCCAGTTTGGTAGATTTGACTATTTGCAGATAATAGGCCTTGGTGAATCTTCTTCAGAAGTTTGAGAATCCTTCTCAAAATTTTCCCCCAGTTTCTTAACTGATTACTAACTTTCTGGCATGCGATGGCGTTGGCTGGACTTGCTCCAGAATTTTGAGGGTCCTCCTCAAAATTCTACCCCAGTTTCTGATCTTGGGGGGAAACGGAAATTTTATTATGATATGACTGAACCCATAAGGCTGCCTATGTATCCCCTATTAAACGGGAATCAGGTCAAGCGTAGTTTAATTACATCAGAAGAGAAATGTAAAGTAATTTAGGCATAGTATCTCTTGACTGCGTCTGAATTGATTGGTTTTGGCCAGACTTCTCCATCCATTTCTACAAGTATGAGTTCTCCTCCTGTTAGTACCATGTGAACCATGTATGGACCTTGCCAATTGGGAGAGAATTTCCCTTTGGCTTCATCTTGATGTGGGAAGATCTTCTTCAGCACCAGCTGACCTGGTGCGAACTGTCTCGGTTTGACCTTTTTGTTGAAAGTTCTAGACATTTTGTTCTGGTAAAGTTGGTCGTGACATACTACGTTCATCCTCTTTCCATCGATAAGGGACAATTTTTCATAGTGACTCCTTATCCACTCTACATCGCTGAGTTCAGCTTCCTGTATGACTCTTAAAGAAGGAATCTCTACCTCAGCTGGGATGACAACCTCGGTGCCATAAACCAGCATGTAAGGAGTTACCCCGGTTGATGTGCGAACTATGGTGCGGTATCCCAACAAAGTGAAAGGTAACTTCTCATGCCATTGTTTGTGGTTCTCTACCATTTTCCTTAGTATCTTCTGGATGTTTTTGTGGTGGCTTCTACGTCTCCATTCATCTAAGGTCTGCAGGCTGTGGAATTCTTGTGCTTGATTTTGAAAGTTTCACACATGACATTCATTAGATCACTGTTGAGATTGGCGGCATTATCAGTAACAGTGAACTCAAGAACTCCCAAATTTACTGCTTCGGTTTCGTCCATATTGGACATAGGCTTATTCTCAAAATTTTCAACCTCCCTAACAATTTCCTCAGGTATCTCATCCTCTTCGTCTGAATCACTATCCTCATGTTGTGTTGCCTCATTACATGTCACAGTCACGGGTTCATCGGGAAAAGTAATAATAACGTTGTAGAAAGAAAAGTGTAAAATAGTAATGAATAATAAAAAGCAAATGCATTTGATTAAAATTGAAAAATCATCCAGACAAGTACGGCTCGATGAATCAGGCATTTATTTTGAAACAAGTAAATCTTAAAACAAAATTACTAGAAATCTTAGATGCCTAGAATGGCTATAGAAGTAAACATTTGCCAATCTACCCAGGGACTCGGCGGGCTCGGGATGGTGTAGCAGTCCAATTCCTGAGAACAGTTCCATTTTTACGGTATGAATGGTGAGGCCTTCTTCCTCCTCCTCCTCCTCTATTATGGCACTGCAATCCATGTCTTCATCCTCCAAGAATAAATTCTTCAAACCAACTAGTGCTTCCTCTTTTGTGGTCCCCCATATCGTATCAGCCTAGTGAAAAACTTGTTCCAAACATGGCACTGGCTGCTCAAGAGGGTAATACGGTCCACGCCATGGAGGTGACCAATCCCTGTACTCTTGCCATGTGTACTGGTATCCGAGCCCAAAGGTGGTACCATGATTTTCAGCTGTACTGGTTTAGCGATACCTTAAAGATTCTTTCCCATCCCTTTGCCAGGTTCATATCCAGACCATGCCAATATGCTTTCTATTTTACCACTCCACCATTTATCCTTCTCGACGGCATTGACCCGTTCGATATGACGATAGGTTTCCCCTCCTAGCTTTCTTATATGTCTAATGGTCGGGAAGGTTTGATTAGTAAATGGGGTTACTTCCATCCCCGTGAATGATTACCTCCTGACGATTCCATTCAAACTTCACGGCTTGATGTTGTGTGGAAGGCACGGCTCCAATGGCATGGATCCATGGTCGGCCCAACAGAAGGTTATATGAGGCTGGTATGTCGAGTACCTAAAATTCAACGTCGAACCAAGTTGGCCCCATCTGCAAGCAAAGGTTTATTTCCCCAATCGTGGCCCTCTAGGACCCATCTAAGCTTTCACATTCATGTTTCCTACCCATATTTCATGGAAACCTTTGTCCAGCCTTTTCAGAGTGTCCAACGGACAAATATTTATGCTTGAACCTCCATCAACCAAGACCCTGGCAATGAATTTGTCTTTAAATTGCACTGTAATGTGCAATGCCCGATTGTGATTCAGCCCTTCAGGTGGTATTTCATCTTTGTGGAAGATAATCTTATGACTTTTCAATACTTGCCCTACCATGTTGGCCATTTGTCCGCTAGTGATGCTATTGGGTAAATAAGCCTCGCTCAGCACTTTCATCAAAGCGTTCTTATGTGCTTTTGAATTCTGCAATAGTGACAGGATAGATATCTGAGCAGAGACTTTGTTCAGATGGTCAACAACAGAATACTCCTTTGCCTATACTTTCCTCCACAGGTAATCTGGCCCGGTCTCAATGATAGGCTGCCTAGTAATGGCTTCTTTGCTTGATCATCCCAAATGTTCCGGTGTATAAACTATTCCAGTTCTAGTCATTCCTTATGTGGCGTCATATTCCTCTACCTTGGCCTTCCCTTTTTGCTGAGCCTCGGCAACGTAATTCCAAGGTATTTCTTTTGAGTTGAATGGAGGTGTGGTTAATACTATCATAGTGAAAGGTGTGACCATTTCTACTTCAAATGGAGCGGGGATGGCTGCAGGCGGAGCCACCTCTACCTCGAATGGAACTGATGTAGTTACCTCAACCTCAATTGGTGCCTAAGTCTGTACCACAATAGTAGTAAGTGTGACTGCAACTTTAAAGTCGTCACCTTCTCGAATGAGCCCAATCGACCCCTCAGGGTCCCATTCTTCATTCGTCTCTATGACATGTACACCATCACCTCTATGATCAGGGAGGGGACTGTTGCGGACATTAGGTGCGGCTTCCTTCGCCTGTATGACTTTGTTGTCAATTGGCATCTGGATCTTATCCTTCAAGGTTCGGCACTCAGCAGTGGTGTGCCCCTTCATAGTGGAATGGTACGTATAGGTTTTGTTCGGATTGACCCATTGGGATGGATTTTCTAATGACACAGCGGGAATGGGAGTGATGTAACCCATGACTTTCAACCTTTCATATAACTGGTCAATGGGCTTAGCAATTGCGGTGTATTGTCTGGGTGGCTTGCGGTCGAAGTTGGGTCTTGGTCTTGGATAATTTTGGCGAGCTGGTGGTGATTAGAAGTGGGATGGTTAGTAGTTATAAGTGTGATGGACAGTGGCTGGTTGGGAATATCTGGGGGATGAAGGTTGATATGTAGGTGGTGATGCTTGGTATGTGGGTGGAGGGGTTTGATATGTAGGTGAAGGTATTTGATATGTGGGTGGAGGTGTTTGATATGTAAGTGTAGATTTCGGGCCTTCGGCCACCATTACTGCCCCAACATCTCTCTTCTATGATATTCTGCCTGATTGTAATGCTTTATTTGTGGCCTGTAGTGACTCAAAATTTGTTACCATCCCGCTCTTGATTCTTTCCTCGATCCTTTCTCCATGTTTGATGATATCAGAAAGTTTTTGGTTTTCGATAACCATCAATCCTTCATACTATTGTGGATCTTGTACTTTGACGAAGAATTTATTCATCTGTTCTTCGTCCAAAGAGGGCCTGACCTTGGCTGCTTCCGACCTCCAACGAGTAGCATACTCACGGAAAGTCTCAGTAGGTTTCTTCTTAAGATTCTGAATGTAGAAAACATCTGGTGCGTTCCCTATGTTGAACCTAAACTGGTCCATGAAATCGGACACCATATTTACCCAATTGGACCATTTCTTGGGATCTTGGCGTATATACCAAGACAAATCATCCCCGTCAAAACTCATCATAAAGAGATTTATCCGGATCTTTTCATCTTTCTCGACCCCAACAAGCTTGTCACAATAGGTCCTTAGATGAGCCCTGGGATCACCTGTGCCATCGAACATCTCGAACTTGGGAGGTTTGTACCCCTCAGGTAGTTCCACATCTGGTTGTATGAATAGGTCTTCATAGTTTAAACCTTCTATTCCTTTGTCGCCTCCAACACATTGAACTCGGCTTGTTAACTTCTTGAGTTCTTCAGCCATGTTTTTAATGAGCAGGTTCTTTTTGGAGGATTCTGGTGCATAGGAGATTAGTTGGGTAGAGTGAGGTAGAGTTTCCACATATATATGGTTGCTTTGATGGGTTCCATGGATTAGGGTATAATGATGGTCATTGGTGGAGTTTTGGGGATCGGGAATGGGTTGTGGTGTGTTTTGGGGAGTGTGGTAAGTGGTGGTTGGTGGGTACTGAATTGGTCGATGGTGATGTTGTGGCGGAGTTGGTATGGACAATAGATTGAGATTTTGGGGTGGAGTTGCGTATTGATTTAGCGGGGGAGGATTTTTGTTTTGTGTGTTCTGAGGAGATACTGGGTTCTTTGTGTTTTGTTGGTTGATGTCTGGGACATTGAGGGTGAGTGACAAGTTTTCCAAGTTGCAAACCTGCTCACGTTCTCCTTACAATTCCAGTATCTTTTGTTTTCCAGTCTCAAGACTAGATCATTTGGGGTCGGAGTACTACGGCCATCTGAGGTTTCTGCATTCTCAATATTCTCCTTCGAATACCACTTAAGTCGTCCATTTTTGCTTTTCCTATGCCTTTTGTGTTGCTTGGATGAGGATGAGGTGGAGGGATCTAGATCTGGTATGATACGCTGATAAGGCCAGTATGAGTGAACCAACCTAAGGGGATGGGAATAATAAAAAAAAGGAAAAACAAAAAGGTAACAAGTTAGTGAGGATCCTGAAATATTTGTAGTATTTAAACACATACTGCAGAAATGTAAATTCGTATCCTACCTTGGGAACCTTGTTGTTACCGAGGTAGGCCTAGCGACAAATAAATTTGAAAAACTTTTAATGCCAATAAATGCTTCATTTCATAATATAAAAAATAGACGAATCCCAAAACGACAATAAGACAATAAAAATAAGTCACTACTGGTACTTGGCCTTATTACATTTTAGGAAAGCGAGCAAACCTAATCTATTTAGTCTCGGAAGGACCTTCCTCAGGCTTAATGCTCTTGTCGATCAAATCCTCCAGTTCGTGCAGCTTCATCAGTAAGAATGTCTTTGCCAAATTTCCTCCTTCGTTTCCCTCAGCGTTCTGGCAGTCTGTGACTCTCTTCCTCACTTTTCCTTCCAATTCCATCAAACTGTATTCCAAATATTCCAGTTTTTCACTTGATTTGACGACCCTCTCTTTCCATTCATTGATCTGGTCATTTGATGGAATATTCCTCCACCAGTCTAGCAAGAGTGAGGGTGTGCTAACCATACCGAAGTTGGGGACCTCGTTCTTTATATTCTGCAAAACAATTGGGTTAGGCCTTTCCCTCTACCAGACTCGACTATTTATACATTCATGATTAGCATATTGGCATTTAGTTCTCCAAATTAATGTACAAAACATGGTTGTGTCCGTTGGGATTATGGAAACCCTAGTGGACTTTGGATAAGGCTCATCTTAAAGGATCATTATGTGGACAACATAACTGATACGACTAGGTTTGACCATGATGCATGCACAATTTCGATCAGAGTAAGGTTACTATGGGGTTTTAGACTGGTACCTTCAAGCGGACAACTTGAGGGGAAAGGCATGGAACCGTTGACTGCATAGCTGATCGACTGGTTTTACCGCAAATAAACCTTTTCGAATTTAAGGGTAATAAATAGGAAAAGCACAACCACTTATTAAAGCATTGTTATAAGATTTGATACGCACGAGTGGAATATGATGTGGAGCATGATTTATGCAGCAATTAATAACATGTAGTCAAGTATTTGCACGTAGAAAAAATAAATACAGTATTTAAATAATTGAAAAACAGTTACAGGAAAAAGAAACAAAAGGACAAGTCAGTTTCAGGGATAAAGAATCATAAATGCCTAAAGAGAAACGGACAGTTAAATTCAAATAAGGAAAAAGGGTATGGGATAAAACATGCTTGGACTAATTCATAAAAAAAAAGTTTGTTATGGTAAGAGCATAAAAGTATCCCCAGCTGAGTCGTCATACTGTCACGCCCCATTTTTTCCCTCCCTTTTTTACAGGGAAGAAAGGTCTGAGTTTCGACATTTATGGGTAATGTTGGCCCAAGAACATGTGAAGTTTTGAAGACTGACAAAAGAACTTAGACATGGACCAGGTCCATCTTGTGAAGCATAGTCAAGATCAACCCAGACATGTGAGATGCACGTGAAGGAGATAAATCTAACTTATCAGAAATAATATCTCCTGATCTGATCGAAAAGGTTGCATATTCGATAAGGAGAGAAAGACTCCTTACATGAAGAGAACACAATTTAGTAAGAGGATAGTGTTAGAGTTTGAGATCAACTTGAAATCTTCTACGATAGAAGAGTAGTATCTGAATCCCAGTCAATCTCTAATTACTAACCCATTAAATATCAGTGTTGTTCTCTTTTACAGGTAATGCACATAAGCAGAAGTTAAACATAAATTGAGAGCAAAAGAGCAAGGCGATTTTGCAAGTAATTTATGTGTGATTCGAGTATGCAATCCTGAAGCTACTTGAACGAGATAGAAGAACCAGTTCCAAGTGTCTATCTTTTATTCTAGTTCAATTGTAATAGGTGATTTTACATTGTATCTTTCAGCTTTCATAGGAGCAATTGTATTATATACCTAGAGTGTTCAAGTTAGAGTTAACTTGAAGTTGTCGCAACAGTTGAGGTTGTGTGCCACAACGGGATTAGTCAATCCTTAGGTTTACAAAGAGTTTTGTAAATGTTGTTTTGGCTCAGTGATTTTAGTGGAAGTTTGGGAAAATCCTACTAAGTAGTAGGTCGCGGTTTTATCACCTTTTGAGCCAGGTGTTTTTCACATAAAAATCTCTGTGTTCTTTATTTTCTTTACTTATTATTCCGCAAACAGTAGTAGTTGGAACACATAGAAGAACCATGTCCTTCTATAGGTCAGTTAAGCAAAAATTGGGTACCACACAAATCACCCCACCCCCCCTGTGTGGTATTGAAGTCTAAAACATCAATTGATATCAAAGAAGGTTATCCTTGAAGAGGTTAACACCTTAGGAAAAGATCAAGATGAGTGCAACACCTGGAAACTGGGAAGGGCAATCCACTGCTAGGCCTCCACTCTTTAATGGTCAGTACTATTCTTGTTGGAAGAACAGGATGAGAGATCACATCATAGGAGAAGACTATGAACTCTAGGACATAGTCACTGATAGTCCCCTAGCTACTACAAAGAATAATGCTGAAGGAGTGGACGTGCCAAAGACAAGAGTTGACTGCACTGCTGAAGACTTGAAGAAATGGGAAAAGAATCCTAAAGCCAAGAAATGGCTTGTGTGTGGACTGGGTCCAAACGAGTACAGTAGGATTCAAAGTTGTATCACTGCTAAGGAGATATGGGACACTTTACAAGTGGCTCATGAAGGAACTCCTCAAGTAAAGAGATCAAGAGGAACACTGCTATATTCTCAATATGAGAATTTCACAATGAAGGAAGGAGAAACTATCCAGGAGATGTACACAAGGTTCACAACACTAACAAATGAACTTAAATCTCTTGGGAGAATTATCCTTGAAGAAGAAAAGGTTGAGAAAATCTTGACAAGGGTCTTACCAGTAACTTGGGAAAGCAAAATCACTGCTATTTAGGAATCAATGAACATTGCTACTCCCAAGTTGGATTAACTGATTTCAAATCTCACCGCCTATGAACTAAGAAGGTAAACCATGAAAATGGATGCACCCAAGAAGGAAAGGAGTCTGGCTCTCAGAATAGCTGAAGGTGCAGATCTGGAGGATGATGAAATGGCCATGATCACAAGGGATTTCAAGAAGTACCTGATGAGAGGAAAGGGTCCTTCAAGAGGTATTACCTTCAACAAACCAAGGGCTCCTGAGAAAAAGACCAACGAGGGCTGCTACAAATGTGGCAAGACTGATCACATGATCAAGAATTATCCTCAGTGGGAAATAGAATGGTAGAAAGAAAGGGTTGAACGAAGGAATAGGAAGAAAGAATAGGTTCAACCCAAAAGGAACAAAGGATCAACAAAAGTTATGGTTGCTGCTTGGGGAGAAACATCAGATGAGGATTCAGAAGATGAAGCTGGAGATGAACAAGCACTTATGGCCATTGGAGAATAAGATGATGAACAAGAGGTAAGTGTGATTCATCTCAAAGACAAGATTAAATTTCTGTCTAAAGAAAGGTTATCCGAACTATTGCTAGATTTCATCGATGAGTCTGAGGTAATTAACAATGAGAAGGAACAGTTGTCTAGGGAGTGTCTGATCTTAAAAGCCAAGTGCAAAAATCTAGAATCTAGGATAATGAGAGTGACAGTAAAAATGCTGAGTTGAAGAACCAGGTTCTTGAACTTGACACCAGTGTCTTAGAACTTAAGTCTAAAAAATTAAAACTGAAATTAGGAACAGGTAAGAAAAAAGTTGATCACACATATCTCACCTTAGAAGAAAATCTAGGAAAAATGAAGGATGAGTTGTACAAAAAGGATGAGTAGATAAGAGTCTTAAAAGAAGACCTAGGAAGGTAAAGCATGAACTAAATAGAACTTGCAAATGAAATAAGGCTTCTGATGCACTATCCTAGCTACAAGAACATCACAGTAGCAACAAGAGAGGACTTGGCTATGGGACCAAAGTACCTAAGTGGGACCCCAAAAGCAAGTACCTCACTCTTCCTGAAAACAAAATCTGCACACGCTGTGGCAAGACTGGTCATTACAAAAATGAATGTAATGCAAAAGAAAATGCCAGTCAAAAGAATAAAACCTTTGTTCAAAAGAAAAATAAGCTGCCTGGGTGGGCCAAAAAGAAGCCTTTTGCCTATAGAAAGGAACCCAAACTATTTTGGGTTCCAAAGACTACCCTTGATTTCTTTTTGCAGGTCCAAGTGAAGGGAAGCAACCAGTAATGGTACATGGATAGTGGATGCTCAAAACATATGACTGGAAGCAAGAACCAATTCCTTTCACTTGAGGACTTAAAAGAAGGTAATGTATCCTTTGGAAATGGGAAGAAAGGTGAGATTATTGGGGTTGGAAAGGTAGGTAAGACAGACTCACATTCTAATGAGAATTTCTACTTGATAGATGGCTTGAAATATAGCCTAATCAGTGTATCACAACTGTGTGACAGAGGTAACCTTGTAGCATTTACCTCTACCAAATGCTTTGTGATTAATCTTACCACTGACAAGATTGTTTTGCAGGGAAAAAGAGTTAACAATATTTACATTGTAGATTTGTCCACTCTTTCAGAAAATGAACTCACTTGCCTGTGTGTGTTGGACAATGATCCTCTTCTGTGGCACAAAAGACTTGGTCATGCAAGTCTGAATCAACTCAACAAATTAGTCTCTAAGGACCTGGTGATAGGGTTACCTAACATCAAGTTCAAGGAAGACAAAGTTTGTGAGGCCTGTGCAAGGGGGAAGCAGGTAAGATCATCCTTTAAAAGCAAAAAAATGGTAAGCACAACTAGGACGATGGAACTGGTTCATATGGATCTCTGTGGTCCAATGAGAACTTTAAGCAGAGGTGGTAAGAAATATGTGATGGTACTTGTTGATGATCACTCTAGGGTTACCTGGTACTGTTCTTAACATCTAAGGATGAAGCATTTGACATGTTTACTGCCTTTGTTAGAAAAACTCAGAAACAACTAGGTAATCAACTTGCATCAATCAGGTCTGATCATGGAACTGAATTTGAAAACGCTAAGTTTGCTGAATTTTTTGATGAGCATGGTATAGATCATAATTTTTTTGCCCCTAGGACTCCTCAACAAAATGGAGTGGTTGAAAGAAAGAATAGGACTCTTGAAGATATAGCTAGGACTGTGCTTCTTTCTAGTAAACTACCCTATAGCTTTTGGGCAGAGGCTGTAAATACTGCATGTTACATCATTAATAGATGCATGACTAGACCTCTTATAGAGAAGACTCCCTATGAGTTACTTGAAGGTAGAAAACCAAATATATCCCATCTTAGGGCATCTTGATGCAAGTGCTTTGTGCACAATAATGGAAAGGACTGCCTAGGTATGTTTGATCCTAGAAGTGATGAGGGAGTATTCTTGGGATATTCTTCACATAGCAAAGCTTATAAAGTATTCAATAAAAGAACTTTGTGTGTAGAAGAAAGTGTACATGTAGTTTTTGATGAAACTAACATTCTTTCTGGGAGACAGGAACATGGATGAAGCTATTGGACTGGTAAAAGAATTGAGTGAAGTCTCATCTCAAGCCAAAGTTGCTCCAAAAGAAGGAACGAGTGATGGAACAGGTTCTTCCATCTAGGGAAACCTGACAGGGGGAACTGAACAAAGAGGAACTAAAACCAATCCCCTAAAGGAATGTGTTCATGACCCTGTTCCTCAGCAACAAAACATGGGGGAAACATAAAGCAGAAATTAGTTGGTTGTGAAACCTCATAAGTAACAAAGTTCTCATCCCATTAAGAGCATAATTACTGATCTAACCTCTGGAGTTAAAACTAGATCACAATTAAAGAATCTGTGTGCTTTTGATACTTTCCTATCTCTTATTGAACCTAAAAATGTTGTTGAGGGTTTGCAGGATGCAGATTGGGCAAATGCCATGCAAGATGAACTCAATCAGTTCGAGAGAACTCAAGTTTGGCATCTAGTTCCAAGACCCAAGGATAGATCAGTAATTGGTACAAAATGGGTCTTCAGAAACAAGCTTGATGAAGATGGAACAGTTATAAGAAACAAGGCTAGACTGGTGGTCCAAGGTTATAGCCAAGAGGAGGGTATAGATTATGATGAGACCTTTGCTCCAGTTGCAAGACTGGAGGCAGTAAGACTCCTCATAGCCTTTCCAGCACACACGGAATTCACTCTTCATCAGATGGATGTCAAAAGTTCCTTACTAAATGGCTACCTAAAAGAAGAAGTGTTTATTAAACAACCTCTAGGGTTTGAGAGTAAGGAGTGTCCTGAACATGTGTACAAATTAGACAAGGCTCTCTATGGACTCAAGCAGGTTCCTACAGCATGGTATGAACGATTGTCCAAATTCCTGCTTGAACATGGCAACAAAAGAGGTAAAATTGACAGTACTTTATTCTTGAGGGAAAAAGTTAAGGATCTTCTTGTGGTACAAATATATATTGATGACATAATTTTTGGGGTAACCACTGATAAACTAAGTAAAGATTTTGCCAAATTAATGGGGAGTGAGTTTGAAATGAGTATGATGGGTGAGCTTAACTTTTTCTTAGGCTTACAGATCAAACAAAACCCAAATGGAACCATGATGCATCAGCAGAAATATGCAAAAGAATTGATCAAAAAGTTTAAAATGGATAAATCAAAGGAAATAGACACCCCCATTGCAACAACTGCCACTAAATTAGACATAGATGAACCTGGTTCATCTGTTGATCAGAAGTTGTATAGGGGTGTGATTGGTTCACTTTTGTATCTTACTGCCAGCAGACCTGACATAGTTTTCAGTGTAGGGCTTTGTGCTCGTTTTTAGGCTAATCCAAAGGAGTCTCACTTGACTGCTGTCAAGAGGATACTGAGATATTTGAAAGGCACTACTGATTTGTGTCTTTGGTACCCTAAAGGTAGTAATTTCAATCTAGTAGGGTATGTTGATGCTGACTATGCAGGTTTCCTTGTAGATAGAAAGAGCACCTCAGGTATGGCTCATTTTCTTGGTTCATGTCTTGTATCATGGGCCACTAAAAACAGAATTCAGTGGCCTTATCCACTGCTAAGGCTGAATATGTTGTTGATGCCTCTTGTTGTGCTCATTTGATGTGGATCAAACAATAACTGGTAGATTTTGGCATTGAAGTTGGTTGCATTCCTATCTTCTGTGATAACACTAATGCTATAAGTATGACAAAGAACCATGTTCATCATAAGAGGACTAAGCACATAGATGTTAGACACCACTTCTTAAGAGATAACTATGAGAAAGGATTGATCTCCATAGAATTTTGTGCTACTGATAAACAAATTGCTGACATCTTTACTAAAGCACTGAGTAGAGAAAACTTTGAGAGGAGCAGGTTGGAATTAGGGATGATTAAGATCACCTAATAGGACCAGCTCAGAATGCACAATGAAAAAAAATGAAAAAAAAATTCACAGGAAATCTGATCTTGTGTAAAAATCTAGATTAATTTTTACTCGGTATCATGATGTAATTAGTATACTCCTGTGATATGTGTTAATATGACTCATTGATCTCTTACAAAATTTTCTCTGTTAAGGTAAATTGAGACATGGTGAAGAGAATTCTAAATGAAGGACCCAGTTCATCAGTATTGGTTCATCTGAATGCTAAGGTATGTTTTCTATACTCTGAACAATTAGAAATATAAATATTTAAATCATGAGAAGAAGTCCTACAATTGTTCAAATCCTTAGAAAATTCTATCTGTTTGTTTTTGAACTAGTTTCGTCAGCTTTAGAACTCTAAACCACAAAAATTGCCTAAAATCTAGGGAAGCCTAACCGTTCATTTAAACCTGAAATTTTAGGTTGATTAGACCTATAATTGACCACTGCTAAAGCTGTCGTTATATGTTAAATGTGTATTTCTCTTTAAATACGCATCATTATCTCCTGCCATTTTCAAAATTCTAAACCGTCAAAAAACCCCTCTTCACTTTCAATTGCTTTCTTCTCCCAAGTTCTAACTCACAAAATCTCTCAAAGAATCAACGATAATGACAAACCCACAAGATAACCCTGGAACTCCACCACCACCGACTCCCTCTAATTCATCTACCCCTCCTCCACCTAGCACATCTCCCAAACCCAGGCTGAGAAGGGTAAAAATGCTGGCTCGAAAAACAGTAGCTTTTGGGGCTCTTTCAAAGAAATTGAATGAGACATTAAAGGCAAACCAGGTCCAAGACTCTGATTCCAACTCTGATTCTGAGTCGAACAAATCTGCTAGTGAGGGGGAAGGACCTGGGTCTTCTGACTCTGAGAAGACTCAAGAATCCCCTTCTAAGGTAAGTTCTTCTTTGACTGAGAATTTAGAAAATAGGTTTGTTTTGGTTGGGCCTATTAGGGATGTGGAATTACCTGAGGTAAGAAGGACTGAAGGCAAAAAACAATTCAGAAAAAGAAAAAAAAAGGGTGCCTGTGGTGACGAGAGGGTAAAAGGGAAAAGAGTGGTTGATCATTCACCCACTGGTGATTTGTCTGTACCTGCTATTTGTGGGGTTGAACAAGAAAATGTTGAAGAGAGTGGCAAGAAGTCAGGGGGAAGTGGTTCTGGTGAAGCTTCTGAAGGGTTAGTTAATCTAAGAGCACAAGGAGATAAACTTGGTTCATCAACTAAAGAGACCTTAGCATACCTGTAGAAAAAGGTTGGGGCAAGTTATGATCCAAAGAAAAGAAGAACTCCCACACCAAAATCCCCCAGTGCCTCTAAACCCTCCAAGAAAAGAAAGGTTTCATCCCCAACAACTACTGAAACTTCCTTGCCAAAGGGAAGAGACACAAGAAGCAGGGTGAAATAGAGTGAGAGTGATCTACAAAAGGCTCTGGCTGAAAGTAAGAAGAAAAGGATTGCTAAAGAAAAGGGTGAGGCTGCCGAGGCCTCAGAACCTGTTGATATTGAGGAGATGGAACAGGTCAATCAGGAGGAAGTTCCAACAGTGGAGGTTCAGACCCCCAAGCCCAAAAAGCCCAAGACTTGTTCCAAGAAGTCTTCCTCTGTGTTTGAGGCTGCTGAACCCTCATTGGCCAAGAGGACAAGGTCTGCAGTGAAAAGTAAACAAGTAAGAATTTCTGAAGATGAGGAATAAAGTGGTGAAGAAGAAGATAATGAGTCTGATGGTGAACAAGACAAGCTTTCCATGTTTGGCAAAAGAAAAAATTTGAAGGGTAGATTGCTAAAACACCTAGTGGAACCAGGAATGATGAAACTGGTGGATGCCTTAGCTGCTCAAGGCTGGAAGGACATGGTCCTTCAGATGGATAGAATTCTAGCCAGGAATGAGATCATTGAGTTCATGGCAAATGCAGAGGTTAAGGATGGTAGAGTTAGTAGCTTGGTGAAAGGAGTTCAAGTGGCCTTTGATGCAAAAAATCTAGGAGAGATCCTTGACATACCCTCTGAAGGGTTTGATGACTATACAAGGCAAAGGTGGCCATGTCTGGACTCCCTTCCTACTGCCCTTGAAATTACCAGGAGGTTCTATGATGATGCAGATGTGAATGAGGCTAGGGTTGTACAGAAGAGTGAAATGAGGCCACAGCACAAAGTCATTTTTGAGTTTGTCAACAAGTACCTATTTCCCAGGCAGGAGAGAAGGCATATTGCAAATTATATGGACTTAGTTCTGATGGAGTGCCTGGAAAGTGGAAGACAAATTAATTGGCATGCATTCATCATCAAGCTACTGGACAGGGTCATCAATGGCTCCAAGGCTCATACTACCCCCTATGGCTTTATTCTGACTATGGTTCTAGATAGGTGCAATGTTCCTCTAAAGAAATGGGAAATGGCCTCAAACAAGGACCATTTTGGCATTAATACTCTGCTTGCTTGTGACTATTTAGTCAATGTCATCCCAAATGAACCTGGTTCATCCAAGAAGACTCCTATCAACAGTAAAGTCAGGGCTCTTGTTCAGGAAAGTGAAGCCAAGGATGCTGAGATAGCTAGGCTCAAGGCTCGTGGGGCAGAGGTGGAATCTGAAAGGGATGCTCTCATAATTGAGCTCACCAAGGAAAGGGAGAAGAATGATGGAATTCTTCACAATATGTTGAATCTTCTCCAAGCCCAAAACCAACCCTCTAGCTCCCCCAAGCCTTAGGATTTCTAGCCTTTATCTCCTGAACCACGTCTAGTACCTTCAGTGACCCGGATTAGGGATGTTTCTTTCTTTTTGCTCATGCTTTAAATGTTTTTTGCTTTCTGGTTGTCGATTTTAGTAGCAACATATCTTCTATCAATGATATTTACTATTTTTGCTCTTGTTCAATGTTAATCTTTCCTTGATAGTTTAAATATGTTTGCTTGATTATTGATGATTAAACCATGATTGCACTTATAGTTGTCCAGTGGCCATGAGTACTTATTAAAATCTGGGACTCACACTTTGAATGCAACTTTTCGATGATACCAAAAGGGGGAAGAGATATTGTGCTTTACACATTCTGAATAAGTGATATTTATAACCTAATTAACCTGGTCCTTGATGATAAGTGAATTTTATAAACTTTGTATTGATGGTTAAGCTGAGTTCTTACAGGATCCAAGTAAGTAAAAAGCATAGAGTTTGTCATCATCAAAAAGGGGGAATTTGTTGGCCCAAGAATAGGTGAAGTTTTGAAGACTGACAAAACAACTCAGACATGGACCAGGTCTATCTTGTGAAGCACAGCCAAGATCAACCCAGACATGTGAGATGCACGTGAAGGAGATAAATCTAACTTATTAGAAGTAATATCTCTTGATCTGATTGAAAAGGTTGCATATTCGATAAGGAGAGAAAGACTCCTTACATGAAGAGAACACAGTTTAGGAAGAGGATAGTGTTCGAGTTTGAGATCAACTTGAACTCTTCTACGATAGAAGAGTAGTATCTGAATCCCAGTCAATCTCTAATTACTAACCCATTTAAATATCATTGTTGTTCTCTTTTACAGGTAATGCACATAAGCAGAAGTTAAACTTAAATTGAGAGCAAAAGAGCAAGGCGATTTTGCAAGCAATTTATGTGTAATTCGAGTGTACAATCCTGAAGCTACTTGAACGAGATAGAAGAACCAATTCCAAGTGTCTATCTTTCATTCTAGTTCAATTGCAATAGGTGATTTTACATTACACCTTTCAGCTTTCATAGAAGCAATTGTATTAGGTACCTAGAGTGTTCAAGTTAGAGTTAACTTGAAGTTGTCGCAACAGTTGAAGTAGTGTACCACAACAGGATTAGAGTTAATCCTTAGGCTTACAAAGAGTTTTGTAAATACTGTTTTGGCTCAGTGATTTTAGTGGAAGTTTGGGAAAATCCTACTGAGTAGTAGGTCGTGGTTTTTTCACCTTTTGAGCCAGGTGTTTTCAACGTAAAAATCTGTATGTTCTTTATTTTCTTTACTTATTATTCCGCAAACAGTAGTAGTTGGAACACATAGAAGAGCCAGGTCTTTCTATTGTTTAGTTAAGCGAAATTTGGGTACCACACAAATCACCCCCCCCCCTGTGTGGTATTGAAGTCTTAAACATTAGGTAATAACTCGTGTCCTTTTGGGAATTGGGTATTTTGAAGAGTTGCCACCTAACGGATTATGGTGCATTAGGGCACCTAGAGCGATTAACTCTTGGATTACCAGGGATTTAGGGTAAGGACTCGAAATAACCTTGAGGGGAAGGTGTTAGGCACCCCTCTTGGTCCACAATTATGGGTCCCGATCGAACTTATACTTATGATTTAGTACTTTAACATATAAGTAGTTGAAACAAATAAATAAAATATGTTGGGAATTGTATGACTCAAATAATAAAGCACAAAATTTGAACAAGTTGTGTGCATGAAAAGAAAGTAAAGTTTTAAGCAAAGGGAATTTGGTAAAGAGGGGTCCTAGGTTGGTTAGCCTACAGGATCACCTCACGTAATGCCCGGTAAACACTCCTCAATGAGGGGCTACACGTGACATTAGCGGGTAGTCATAATATCCCATTCTACCCAAGTCCCTCCCCTTGGTCATAGCCTAAAGCGTTATAATAACCTTGACAATGTCATATGTGTGCACTACCCGTCCCTTCCTTATGGTCCTGGAGGTATTTTAGGACATCTAAATTTGGGCAATTCTAGACAACCCCTATGGTGTTTTAAAAGGAGAAAATTCTAGGCGACAGGCAAGAACAATTAGGACTTCATATAAAACAAGTTAGAGGCTCATAGTTACCTCCTCAAACATACCACATAAATGCACGTCTTCAAACAACATTCAAAGAGAACAAATCCTAGAACATGATATCTAAGTGAGCATGGGTTATAAAGTACTGAATTAGGCCAATATGTGAAGGATCCTATTTAACTTGCCTACTGATTAAACCTGTTAAATCTGAACAACTTTAAGTAGCAGAAATGCAGTTTCAGAGTTGCAAGATTTAAAACGCCCTATAGGCTTGCCTAACGCAGAATAGTGATGTCCTAATAGCATGACAACTACGCCTGATGTAGTAAAACAGTGAGCAGTTTTAAACGGACATTTGAGGTCCTATAGGCATGCTTTCTAGCAGTGATGAATGACGACAGTGTTTAGATCGATTAAAGAAGCGGACAATTGATTAAGACAATTTAAAATGAAATAGCACGAATTACACTAAATTGATTTTAATTCTATAGGCAGAATTTCTGATTTTTATTCCCTATAAGCATGATATCTAGTTGTTAAGAGTTGATGTTAGAAACTTATAGGCATGATATCTAATGAAAACAAATGTAAATACCTGTTGTAACATAAACTGGACTTGATCACATTCTATAGGCATGATATCTACTTATGAAGTTGATTTTTTTTAAACCTATAGACATGATTTCTATTATTGGAACCACATAAACCCTATATGCATGATTTCTAGAATGGTAAGGCAAACATAACAAGTATATTAATATGATCCAACAGGCATGGTTTCTAGCATGGCAAAGCAAACATTGCAGGTATAAAATCCTATAGGCATGGTTTCTACCCATATTACCCCACAGATATGTAACTACCCACCCATTTTCACTAATCACCCCAATATTCATTTACAAATAATCATTACAAACCAGATGAATGAATCATATAAATAGATAAAAGAAAAAGAAGAAGATGCTCTATATAGAGTCTGATGTTGCGACCAAAACACTCACGCAAGTGTACGCGATCTTCAAGTAATATAATAATAAGTAGAGTATCGTTCCCACGAGGACTTATGATTAACTTAACGACTGATGCAAACTCAAACAATTATCGATTCAAGCTAATTCATCACAATACATAAATAACCAATTTACAATTTAACTAGTAGACAAACAATAATACAACGCAAAGTTACTACGCCACTTATGAATTTTTCTTTTAACAATTAATAAAGGAGATATCTGGGGATTATGGGCTTGCTAGAGATTATGCTACGTTTTTAGCTTAAAAATGATTTATTGAATTATCTGGGTTATTGATTATAGGGTTAATAATACCCATAAGAATCTATCGATTTCTTATGCGCCTATTCAAGTTAAATTAATATCTATATTTCTATGGTATTAATATTAGCTCAAATGCATTTACAAAACCTATTTCTCAACCAACAAGGCAACTAAGTATAGTTCTATCTTAATTGCGAATATTTCACCCGATGCCTAGGATCCAGATCTTGCTCTATTTGATTCTATATGCAATCAAGAATTTCCTTTTTCAAGTTTAACTCAAGATTCGTAAATAGTATTTCACTGTTAGCTACGCAGTAAAATAATTAACAGAAGAATCAAATAAACAACCCTTAACGATAATTTCAAGATCATCAATCTAAGCTTCAAACAACATAATCATCTAACACCCCTAACCCCAGAATATTTGGATTTTTAGCCACTCATAATTATACAAACATCAACAATATAAGTCATAAACATCAAATAAATAGATATTGGAAGAAGGTTTAGAAAAACTCTTTCAATCCTTGCTCCAAAGTGTTGTCTCCTTTTGATTTTGATCCTCAAAGATGGATCTCCTCATCTCTTTCTCTCTCAAAAACAGGTTTGGTCCGTCAATAATGGATGCTTTTCTCTTTTTAATCGTGTGTGAAGGGGTTTTGATAATTATGCCCTTTTTAGACCGAAATAGAGTAATTCTGCGATTTTTACACGTCCGCGGTGCCCCCCGCAGCGCGAACATGGATTGGACAGAGGCAGAATGCATTTTAACGGAGCAAAACAATGCAATGCAGATTTTTGCACTGCCGCGGCGCGGCAGTGTATTCTTCTGCGCTGCTTCATTTTTTCTCTTGTTTTTCTATCCGGGCTTGCTTTGCGACCCTCGAACACGATCCCGACTTGATTTATTTAGCTTTTACTCAGATTTCAAAGCCCGAAATTAATCAAATTCATCCCAAAGTTAATTCTTAAGTCGGATTAGCTTCCTGCAAGGCATAAAGCATGAAATTAGTACAATTCATTATCATTTAAGCTCAAACTTTTGTAAAATGCAATAATTAAAGTGTTGTTACAACGACTAAAATACGAGTTTTTAGCCTATTATAAATACCCCACACTTAAACCATTGCTCGTCCTCGAGCAATTGACCTACATTTCACATAAGGATGACCTTTTTATCAAACAATTTCTCTAACAACACATGCCAACACTTAAATCCCAATTCATAATAGTTCAATCCTCAAGACATGACTCACAAGTGCCACGCATTTTCATAATTTGCTCACTTACTCTAACACAAAGGTCAAAACGTTTCCTTGCTTTCACAAATCATGTGCCCTCTCATAACTAATATAGACTAGTTCCTCTCAACATAGTATTCACAAATATTTAGGAACTCAAAATAGGAAGAATTAACTCACTCTCAGAATTAAAACTCATGTGTAACAGATGACATACCATATGTTTGCCCCTAGTGTAATACTCTACTAATTGAGCTTATTCAATCAAGGATCAAATAGGACTTTAATTGGTTGTAATGCAGGATGAGGAAGGGTGTGATAAATATAGAATGTAGTAGCTACATCTCTTTGAGCACTTCATATATACACCATTTCATTTCATAATTTCAGCATTAGTCTTATGTTAAACCATCTCCAACCTTTTTGAGATTTTTCATACTAACAACAAATCCCTTTTTCTTTAAGCATCATAAGTTAGGGAATGTTACTACTGAAAATTCACCCCCTATATATATACATATATATATATATATATACATATATGAATTATTCTTCACTCTTTTTTTATTTTATATATATATATAAACCAACAAATCTCTTCTCAACTTTAACAATATTAAAAGAAGACTAAGTGCTCATAAGAGAAAGAGGTTCAAACAACTGATATATTTACATAAATTGGTAAGGTTTATAATGTGGATGCCAAAGAAATAAGATTAACAGCTCAAATGGTTTGATTATGATATATACAATTAGGTGGAGATAATTATCAAACTGGTTCAACAAAGAAATGCCTATATCATCTCCTAAATTGAATAATGTTACTATTTTGCTTTGCAAAACACTTGAGGGCAAGTTCTAGATATCAACTGTTACGCACAGAATATTTCAACAACCTCACTCACACATTGGCGCACAACTCATTCAAGATTGGATCTTTTTTGACTCTCTAGTCAAAGCAGTTAAGCATAGTTATAAATACACAATTTAAGGCACTTACTTTAGAATCAAGAACTGAGATTTGAACATCACAAATAAGGTACATATAACTTCTAAAACATGTGCATTTGAGGAGATTAACTCTGTAAGTTAGGAGCTTTTTATTTAATTGAAATAAAAAATTACACTATACCCAGTTCAAATACACCCTTGGAAAAGAACCGTGGTGTAAAAGAAAAACCAAGAGGAAATTTTTATTTTACTGTTAATGTATTTATCGATTTTTTTTTTGATTTCAACTTTACTTTTCAACAAGAAAATTCAGGAGGGATCTATACCGAAATTAGGATTACTTACTATCTATCAACACTATATTCTAACAAAACAAACTAAAAGCAATTTTAACAGACTAAACAAAATCAAATAAAATAATTAAACTCAATCAAACAAAATACAAAAAATATAAAAGTACATTACAATAGGGTCCAACCACCCCACACTAGCATTTTCCCAAATGCAAAAAGATCAAAAATAGATCAGAAAAGACTCCCTGAGGCCATTGGCCTAAGCATCGTCATCCTCAAAGGTGCGCAAATATTCCTCGTCATCTGAGGGAATAGAGTTCACATCTTCATCCGGTGGGATTTGTCCATGCTGAGCCATTCCTAACCACTGTTGTGTGAAAGGAGATAAAGGGTGATTTTGTTGCAACTCTTCCAAGTTCACTTCCCCTCTAGAAGCGCGAAGGCACAGGTCAGCAAATAATATCTGCAAAGTCTCTTCCACCCGGACAAACTTTTGATCGGGGTTAAGTGCAGCTGCAGGCGGATCTATCACAGTCGTAACATCAAGCGCCCTGATAGGATATGTTACTTCTATCCGCCGATCATAGTGATACTCTTCTTCAATGAAGTGCGTCCGCAATAACCGAGTATTCATACTCAGATAGTGTAGGCGGCGTCCCCGAAAAGGTCTCACCTTTGACATGTGTTCTAGCATAATTTTTCCAAGATCCACCTGTATTCCTGTTAAAAATGCATAAATCAAGCAACCCTTTAGTTTTGATACTTCTGTATCACTTTGTGTTGGCATGATTTTGGCATTTATTATCTTCAAAATGACTCGTGCAGGACGCTGGAATGTTTCTTTTTTCATTTTCTTGTGATACTCATTTGTATCTCTAGTCCACAAGGCAAAGGAATCTTCACCACATAACTGTCTGCGGATGTTTGGGTAATCTGGTCTATGCACGAACCTCTGGAACAGCTTATGTGAATGTTCAGTGAAACCCATTATTTGATTTATGACCTTTGACGAAAATGGGATCACTCTATTTCTGACCTTGACTTGATAGATGGCATCTAAATCACCGCCTGGTTGCCAATTGGCATAAAATTCTTTTACCAAGTTGATGTTCACACTATCACCTTGGCGAAACAACCCTTCAAAACCCAAAGCTCGAATGTTAGAATATATGGCATTATACTTACGGGCAAGCTTTGCTTCATCTATGGCAACTTCTGGGGTTGGTGGCACAGCAGGGACAAAGGATTGGAACCATTGTATTGTATGGGCTGGAATATCCCTGATGCCATATTTGCACTCTGGCACCTCATCTGCATTAGGGTCAAAGTGTTCCTCTTCCTCCTCCACTGGTGCCGGAGGTGGTGACCTTCTACCTCCACGTTGGCTAGTAGATGCAGCCTCAGATAGGCCAGCGTTTGATCTTTTTCTTGGGAGCCGAGACATTATACCTACACAACATGATATATTAGTTAAAGATACACAAAATTATTTTAAGAGAAAGTAGAGTAAATACCCCACACTTATGGTATCATCATGTTGACACTTAACATGTAACAGGAATTCAGACTACCCTGTTCTTCAATTAGAATGGTATAATGCTTATCAACCTACCCAATATCAGAGACAATTGCAACAATTAAAAATAAAATAAAAATCAAAAACTAAGCTAGATTTTGCAACTAGATTAATACTAAGCATAAACATAAATATTAAGCTAGATTATTATTAAACATAAACATAAAAAGAAATTAGTCTATTTTACAAAATTTAAAATTATTGTAAAAAAAATATAAATATATATATACTACATAGGCACATTAGCATGAATCTTACATTTCATTTTTACATAAAGAAAGCGAAAAATCATGGCTTGGCCTAATGTTATAGTTGTTATCAATAATAACATCTCACAATGCAATTTGTTTCTCAATTTGCAACATTACTCAATTTTATGTCACTTAGATATTTTAACAAACACATTGTAAGCATGTCTTTTATTCTTAAAATTTCAACTTTAAAAGAGGCATAATCACTATATCAACAACACCAATATGCCTCTCATCACAACTATAACATCACCACATCTTCACAATAATATTCAATACACAATTTTTCACTTTCTTATATGCATTTTCGGATTAGTACACTTCTTAACAATTTTCAACAAGAAACTCAACTCATTTAACCTCAACACACCTTCAAATCCTCCATAACAACAAAAAGAATATACATTCTAAGTTTCTAATACTATTTTTAACAATATTAACAAAAGAAACTAAAAGAAAATTATGAACACAATTCTTGCTAGGGTTTATGCAAATATACTTGAAAATAGAAGGAAATAAACAAATGAAATACTACTAGTTTGAAGGAAAAGAGAGAAGAGACTACTTACCTTGCAAGAAGAAGAAGGATTTGTGGATGAATGTTTGAGTGAATTTGTTTGGTTGGGATTTTTGAGTTTAGTGTTTGAGAAGAAGAGAGTTTGGGGAATGAAATAAGGGGAGGGGGGTTCGGATTTAAGGAAATAATTTTTTATTTTTTTATATGAGAATGGCCTGCCGCGGCGCCCCTCGCGGTTCGGTAGGCCAAATTTTCCAACTGCTCCGAAAATTTTGTATTCTGCCTTGTCTGTGCAAGTTTACCTGGCGCGGTGTGTGGTACGACGCCCCATGCGATGTGGTAGGCCAGTTTTCACAGAGTTAGCCTATTTTTCGATGTTTTTTTAGCTCACAATTTACCCCCTCTATCATTGTATATTGATTTTATGCCAAATTCATGCTTGCACATGACTAAAAACATTATACATCTAAATTTTAATATTTATAAACTACAATTAAAAGTTAGTGATGTTAGTCATTGGGTTGCCTCCCAACAAGCGCCTAATTTAACGTCGCGGTATGACTCAACACGTCATTATGCATCAACCAAATCTATTGAGGTCTTGTGACGTTTAATATCACCACCCCAATAGTGTTTTACTCGCTTCCCATTCACCAAGAATGTACCGCTTGAATTTATGTCCCGCAATTCAACTGTTCCATGAGGAGTCACGCTTACCACAACGAAAGGGCCTGCCCAACGAGACTTAAGCTTTCCAGGAAAAAGCTTTAGCCTTGAATTAAACAAGAGAACTTCTTGACCCGGCTCAAACTCACGATGTTGGATGTGCTTGTCATGCCACCTCTTGGTCTTTTCTTTATATAACTTGGCATTTTCATAAGCATGCAACCGAAACTCATCAAGTTCATTGAGTTGTAGCAGTCTTTTTTCACCGGCTAAGTCCATATCCATATTTAGCTTTTTGATTGCCCAATAAGCTTTGTGTTCTAGCTCAACAGACAAATGACATGCCTTTCCATAAACCAACCTATATGGAGAAGTACCTATTGGAGTCTTGTATGCAGTTCGGTAAGCCCACAATACATCTTCTAACGTACCTAACCAATCTTTTCTATTTGCACTCACTGTTTTCTCCAAAATCTATTTTACCTCCCTGTTTGACACTTCAACTTGACCACTCGTTTGAGGGTGGTATGCAGTAGCAACCTTGTGTCTTACCCCATATTTTTCTAGAACAATTTTCAACAATTTGTTGCAAAAGTGTGTTCCTCCATCACTTATCAACACCCTTGGAGTTCCAAAGTGTGTGAAAATGTGCTTTTTTACGAAACTTACCACTACCTTTGCATCATTAGTAGGAAGAGCAATGGCATCAACCCACTTAGACACATAATCGACTGCAACTCATTAGAATATGGAAATGGTCCCATGAAATCAATTCCCCAGACATCAAAGAGCTTTACTGCCAAAATATTTTGCAAAGGCATTTCGTTCCTCTTCGTGATTGTACCTGTACTTTGACACTTGTCACAATTTTTAACAAAAGCATGTGCATCTTTAAACAATTTTGGCCAGTAAAAACCTGATTGCAGAACCTTTTGTGCAGTTCTGTCTCCACCATGATGACCTCCATAAAGAGAATAATGACAATAATGCAATATTGCATTCATCTCCTCCTCAGGGACACACCTTCTTACTAATTGATCTGGGCATTACTTGTATAGAAAAGGCTCGTCCCACATGTAGAATCTCACGTCATGTAAGAATCTTCTTCTATGATCAGCTGTGAATTCTGGTGGAGTCACCCCACTTGCAATGAAATTCACATAATCAGCATACCACAGGGTTTCATCTGAAGTGATGGCTAGCAAATGTTCGTCAGGAAATGTTTCTTTGATTGATTCTCCTTCAGTGACATGGCCTCGATTTCCAGCCTGGATAAGTGATTTGCAACCTTATTCTTTGTCCCTTTTCAATCTCAAATCTCCAAATCAAATTCCTACAAAAGAAGAACCCATCGGATTAACCTTGGCTTGGCATCTTTCTTTGCAAATAAATACCTGATAGCTGAGTGATCTGTGTAAGCTATGACTTTGGTTCCCACTAGATAGGACCTGAACTTATCAAATGCCCATACTACTGCGAGCAACTCTTTTTCAGTAATAGTGTAATTCATTTGAGCTGGAATAAGAGTTCTGCTCGCATAATGAATGGAGTAAAAAATTTCTCCTTCCGCTGCCCCAAAACAGCTCCAATGGCTATATCACTTGCATCACACATCAACTCAAATGGAAGTTTCCAATCTGGAGCAATGATAATTGGTGCAGTAACTAATCTTTTTTTCAGCTCATCAAATGCTTTTAGACAAGCATCATCAAACTTGAAGGATGTATCTTTCTCAAGAAGCCTGCACAAAGGAGATGAAATTTTTGAAAAATCTTTAATGAAACGACGATAAAAACCTGCATGGCCCAAGAAACTGTGAATGCCTCTAACTGATGTCGGTGGAGGTAATTTTTCAATTGCTTCTACCTTTTCTTTATCTACCTGCAATCCATTCTTGGACACTTTATGCCCTCGGACTATGCCTTCTCTTACCATGAAATGACATTTTTCCCAATTTAGTACCAAATTTGTTTCTTCACACCTAGCAAGTACCTTGTCAAGATTCATTTAACATTCATCAAAAGAACATCCAAATACAGAAAAATCATCCGTAAATACTTCCACAAATATTTAAACCATATCAGTAAAAATAGCCATCATACACCTTTGAAAAGTCGCATGTGCATTGCAAAGACCAAATGACATTCTTTTAAATGCATATGTCCCATAGGGACATGTAAATGTGGTCTTATCTTGGTCCTCTGGGGCTATAACAATCTGATTATATCCCGAGTAACCATCCAAAAAATAGTAGTATTCTTGCCCAGCTAATCTATCAAGCATTTGGTCAATAAAGGGGAGAGGAAAATGGACTTTTCGGGTGGCATTATTCAATTTTCTATAATCTATGAAAATCCTCCATCCAGTAATAGTTCTAATGGGAATCAGATCATTGCTTTCATTTGTCACTACAGTCATTCCTCCTTTCTTTAGAACACATTGGACTGGACTTACCCATTTGCTATCAGAGATTGGAAATACAATGTCTGCATCAAGCCATTTAATCACTTTTTTTCTTACGACCTCTTTCATGTTGGGATTTAGGCGGCGTTGTTGTTCTATGCTCGGCTTGTGTCCTTCCTCCATGAGAATTTTATGCATGCAAAAAGATGGACTAATACCTCTTATGTCGTACATTGTCCACCCAATTGCTCTTTTATGCTTACGTAGTGCTCTCAGCAACTTTTCTTCATGCAATTCAGATAAGTCAGAAGAAATAATAATAGGTAACATATCAGAACTACCCAATTAAGCATAATGAAGCTGAGAAGGTAAAGGCTTTAGTTCCAATTTTGGAGCTTCTTCAATTGATGGCTTCGGAGGAGGACCATTTGGTCTGTTCAAAGGTTCAAAGGGATTTAAACCTTTC
Organism: Nicotiana sylvestris; assembly: GCF_000393655.2. Classification (NCBI taxonomy): domain Eukaryota; kingdom Viridiplantae; phylum Streptophyta; class Magnoliopsida; order Solanales; family Solanaceae; genus Nicotiana; species Nicotiana sylvestris. The sequence goes on along the minus strand of NC_091068.1, from coordinate 88,451,909 downwards.
ATATATTCACATGATGCATTAAAAATATGCTTCATCTCTTCAACCTCATCATTAATCTCCAAACTCTTGAACAACACAATTGCTTTCTCTAAAGAATCCTTCGAATATACACTTGGGGCAATAAGTTGCTCGTCCATCTCCATGACAGATATCGTAGACAATTCTTCATAATGGCGAGGAAGTTGAATTGCTTTGTATACATTAAAAATAGCTTCCTCGTTGTCAACTCTCATGATCATTTTTCCCTCTCTTACTTTAATTATAGCATCACCTGTAGCCAAGAGAGGTCTTCCCAATATAATAGGAACTTTTTCATCTGCTTCAAAATCTAAGATAATGAAATCAGCCGGGAAAATGAATTTCCCAATTTTCAGCAGCACATCTTCAATCACCCCTTTCGGGTAAACTATGGACCTGTCTGCTAGTTTCAACATCACAGTGGTGGGTTTTGGAGCTCCCAAACCCAATTTTTTGTACAAGGACAATGGCATCAAATTTATGCTTGCTCCCAAATCACAAAGTGCATGGCCTAAATCAACATTGCCTATTCTCACAGGGATAGTAAAGCTGCCAGGATCCTTAAGCTTTTGAGGAAGATTATTTTGGAACCTTGAAGTGCACTCCTCAGTAAGTGCAACTGTTTCAAATTCAGTCAATCTCCTCTTGTTAACCACAATATCTTTTATGTACTTGGCATACTTTGGAATATCACGAATCGTATCTACCAATGGAATATTCAATTGAATCTGACTCAACATAGAGAGAAATTTGTTGAACATGCGATCATCATTCTTTTTCTGCAATCTTTGTGGAAAAGGTGGTGTTGGCCTTGAAACATTCATAGGCGCTGAAACTGTATCATCTTTCTTTGCTTCCTGTGTTGCTTTGGGAATCAATTCACCCTCAGGTATAGGTTTGTCTTTTCTCTTCTTTAGAACTTCTTCTAATTCCCTTCCAGTTCTAAGTGTAATTGCACTAACTTACGGATGTTTCTCTGTATCACATGGAAGAGCACCTGCAGGTCTAGTGTTTTGATTTGTAACTAGCTGTCCCATTTGCCTTTGAAGACTTCTAAAATCAGTTCTGAGTTGTTGATTGTCATGCAACAATTTCTTCAACAAATCATTTGTACTTTCTTCTACCTGCTGGGGTGGCCTTTGAGGTTGATTAAAATTTCCTTGGGGTATATATTGATTCTGATTTAATTGATTTCCACCCCAAGAGAAATTAGGATGATTTCTCCAATTTGCATTGTAAGTGTTCCCATATTGTGCATGTTGGTTCATCGGACCTCTGTTTGTTGTCCCACATAATAAATAGTTTCAGGATTCGTTGGGCACATGTCACTTGTGTGATTGTCACCACACATTTCACAACAAATCAACATTTGTTAAACATGTTGCAATTGTTGTGTCTGGTTCATTGTCATTCTATTCATTTGATTTGCCAATTTTGCTATATCTACTCTCATGGCTGAAAAATCATCAAGTTCAAGTACCCCTGCTGCTTTCTATTTCATTGGTCTCCTTGGTTCTCCCTCACCTTGCCAATTATGATCATTAGCAGTGAAGTTGTTTAGCAGAAGTTGTATTTCACTATATGGTCTCGCCATGCAACTACCTCCACAAGCTGAATCAAGATTCATCTTTGAAGTCTCATCTAATCCATCAACAAAAGTATGGCCCAACACCTCATCAGTTTGACAATGATGTGGACAGTCTCGGAGTAGTTTCTTGTATCTTTCCCAAGCTTGGCGAAGAGTCTCACCATCCCGTTGTTGAAACCCAAGAATCTGGCTCCGTAAAGACTGTCTTTTTAGTGGGGAAAAACTTGATTAAAAATTTCTTTGCTAAATCATCCCAAATATGGATTGAATTAGCAGGCTCCTTCTGCAACCATTCTTTAGCTTCCCCCAACAATGAAAAAGGAAACAAGGTTAGCCTGACATAGTCCTTGGAAATATTTGGATAGTTGTAAGTATCCGTGATTTCCAAAAAATTCTGAATGTGCCTCTACGGGTCTTCATGAGATAGACCTACATATTGCCTAGTGGACTGAATCAGCTGTACCGTGTACTGTTTAAGCTCAAAGTGACCAGTGATATCAGGCTTCACAATAGCCTGAGTCATATTAGCAAGATTTGGCCTTGCAGCTTCTATCACCGGATGCCCTCTATTACATGCCATCACTGTTGGCTGTGATTGAACTAAAATGTCCAACTCTCTTTCTGTTTTGTATCTAGCTTCCAACTCCTTCCTCGCTCCATGAAGTGTTCTTTCAATTTCAGGATCAAGAGGGAAGAGATTGCTTGTGCTTCTACTCCTCCACATTCAAGAGAAGAGCTTGCGTGACACAAACAAAGTGAACTGAAAATTAATACTTAAACCAATAGCTGATAAAAGCTTAACTTAGTCAAGTAGCTAATTTCCAAGTCCCCGGCAACGGCGCCAAAAACTTGTTTCAACCAAAACACTCAAGCAAGTGTACGCGATCTTCAAGTAATATAGTAATAAGTAGAGTATCGTTCCCACGAGGACTTATGATTAACTTAACGACTAATGCAAACTCAAACAATTATCGATTCAAGCTAATTCATCACAAAATACATAAATGACCAATTTACAATTTAACTAGTAGACAAACAATAATACAATGCAAAGTTATTACGCCATTTATGAATTTTTTTTTTAACAATTAATAAAGGAGATATCCCGGGGTTATGGGCTTGCTAGAGATCATGCTACGTTTTTAGCTTAAAATGATTTATTGAATGATCTGGGTTATTGATTATAGGGTTAATAATACCCATAAGAATCTATCGATTTCTTATGCGCCTATTCAAGTTAAATTAATACCTATATTTCTATGGTATTAATATTAACTCAAATGCATTTACAAATCTTATTTCTCAACCAAACAAGGCAATTAAGTATAGTTCTATCTTAATTGCTAATCTTTCAGCCGATGCTCAGGATCCAGATCTTGCTCTATTTGATTCTATATGCAATCAAGAATTTCATTTTTCAAGTTTAACTCAAGATTCGTAAATAGTATTTCATTGTTAGCTACGCAGTAAAATAATTAACAGCAGAATCAAATAAACAGCCTTTAACGATAATTTCAAGATCATCAATCTAAGCTTCAAACAACATAATCATCTAACACCCAAAACCCCAGAATATTTGGGGTTTTAGCCACTCATAATTATACAAACATCAACAATATAAGTCATAAACATCAAATAAATAGATATTGGAAGAAGGTTTAGAAAAACTCTTTCAATCCTTGCTCCAAAGTGTTGTCTCCTCTTGATTTTGATCCTCAAAGATGGATCTCCTCGTCTCTTTCTCTCTCAAAAACAGGTCTGGTCCGTCAATAATGGATGCTTTTCTCTTTTTAATCATGTGTGAATGGGTTTTGACAATTATGCCCTTTTTAGACTGAAATAGAGTAATTCTGTGATTTTAACACATCCGCGGCGGCCCCTACGGCGCACCCAACGGCGCGTACATGGATTGGACAGAGGCAGAATGCATTTTAATGGAGAAAAAAAATGAAGCGCAGATTTTTGCACTGCCGCAGCGCCCCACGCGGCGCGGCAGTGTATTTTTCTGCACTGCTTCATTTTTTCTCTTGTTTTTTTATCTGGGCTTGCTTTGCGACCCCCGAACACGATCCCGACTGGATTTATTTAGTTTTTACTTAGACTTCAAAACCCCAAATTAATCAAATTAATCCCAAAGTTAATTCTTGTGTCGGATTAGCTTCCTACAAGGCATAAAGCATGAATTTAGTACAATTCATTATCATATAAGCTCAAACTTTTGTAAAATGCAATAATTAAAGTGTTGTTACAACGACTAAAATACGAGTGTTTAGCCTATGATCACCTGACACAGGCCCAAATGATTTTCCCAAGCCTTCAATAGCCTCAAATGCCAAATTCCATAAACAATATCATTGTCTAAGTGCGTCAGAGTTCCCTAAGGATCTCAAGGATCCCAGGCAGTGCCCACACCTAGACTTTATAACTAGAATTGAGTAAGTGCAGTGTAGAAGAGCCAGCTCCAGTGCATCAAAGTTCAGAGGGATCTCATAGGGATCCCAAGGCAGTCACACACTGGAGGGGCAGAACTTAAGGACCTAAGAGTAGAGTGGGGTGTTTTACATAGTTTTGAAAAGGTTTTCACAAGAAGAACAGTACTGGATTGATTCAATAAGTAAAGAAGTTTTCTGAAAATAAGGACTGATCAGTAGTAAAAGAGTTTGAAAACAATGTGAACATTTCTAAAGAAAATCAGCAAGCAAACAGGATGGCTACAGAACAAACTGGTCCAGCATCTCTTAACAACAGAATTCACACAGGGGTAGTGGGAATTGGGGACATACATAACACATCAATGTCATAGTGAAGCACATAACAATAGGAGCACAGAAGCTTTTCTAGGGCTTTATAGGATTAAGGAATTGGTCATACAACTAGAAGTAGAGACATAGAGCATGAATCACAGAACAACCATGTGGAAACGTATTACACTGGACAAATTAAACACAGAAATAGAGTTACCTAGAGATATTAGGCAACTTAGCTGTCACGACCCAAACTGGAGGGCCATGACTAGCACCGGACCACACTTGCCGAGCACCAAAGTACATTTCATCTAACCTTCATTATTATCTTTTAGGGCTGACGAGATCAATATAAATGGTAGACCTGGATCATGGACAACCAGCAATAAAATATGACGGCATGAACATACATAGCAGGGGATGACCAGACAATCAAGAAACTACATATAAGGTATGAGCTACCACGCTACTATGAAAGACTATACAACAAAAACTAGCCGACAAGGCATACCAAACTATACATGAGCCGACACCTGTCTATGAGCCTCTAAAAGAACATAAGTGTTGCAACATAGCCGGAACAGGGCCCCGACATACCCATAATGTCTATAACAAAAATTGCATACCAAGACCAAGGCAAGTCCGGAGAAGGGATCTCGCCAATCACCGCTGAACTGGACAGTCTACTGTGGTGGGGGAGCTGCACCTGCCTGTCTATCAGGACCTGCAGCATGACATGCAGCGTCCACAAATAAAAGGACGTCAGTACGAATAAAGTACTGAGTATGTAAGGCAAAGAACCATAAATACGATCAGTAATGTAAGCAAGGATAGAGAATATACAACCTGTAACATCTTAGTACCTCTGAGGGCTACTTACATGAAATGCATGATACATATGTATAAATACATAAACCTTTAAAGCATTCGCCTCTGTGGGCATCATCATCATCATATCGTACCCGGCCATAATAGGCTCGGTAGAATCGTACCCGGCCACGTGGAGCTCGGTAAAACCCAACTGATCAGTGGTTGCACAATAGGTGTCGTACCCGGCCAACTATAGCGTGGCTCGGTAGAGTAAAATAGATACATATATATAATGCATGCTCGACTCATGGAATCACATTCTAAACCTTTCGGAGTGACGTAAGGTCGGTATCCTCTGTACACGTTATTAGGACTAACTCTTCACTATGAACCTTATAAGAATCAGGAAGTACCAACAACATTGATAACATAAGAATAAGAGAAGCAACATTAACATCAATCGTTCCATAAGAGGGAAAACAATGTAAGTACTGCTAGCTTCTAAGAGTAGAGTATCTTGGAAGCTCGTTCATTATATTATGTACAATCGGAGTCGTGCAAAAGAAGGAAAGGTATAGCCTCACATACCTTGTATATACTGCCCCAATCTCAAGCTATGCAATTGTCAAAACTCCTTAGTCTACAATAAGAGAAACGATACTATCGTTATCATTTAAGCGTCATAACTATTATGTATCGACCACAACCTATTTTACGATGAAACGGACAGCACCTCCCCTATATATATGACCTCACACCATTCAAAACAGTCACCAAACAGCCCAAACAACATCAATAATAAACATATTGAGCCTCCCAAAATAGTCCACACACAGCCTAATCACTCCATACATACGACGACCACCGTAGTCGTGTCAAACAACCTGGAAATGTTACGAATAACTATCAGCCCATAACCCTACATATATATGGTGTTTCTCCACACCCTTCCTCATCCAAAACTCCACAAAATAGTAGTAAAATACGCAGCCCAACAGCAACGCAAAACAGTCCACAAAACAATAACATTACTACCAAGCCTTTCGATATATATTTCACAAGTTCTAGCTTCAATGGCTTAGCCGCAACTTGGATAATCTTAAATACATATAGAGTAAGAGGTTCCTTACCTTTATACAGAAAGAAAAACTCCAATTTGACCTTAAATTTCCATGAAATATCCCTCCAATGCTGCCACAACAACAAAAAAGCGAAACTAGCGATCAATTAGTGTTTTTCGGCACTAGAATCACTTTAGAAGGCTTGAAATCACCTAGGATTGATATTAAGAACATGAGGGAGTATTTACAGAACATAAACCCTTTAAAACAACCTCCCACACGAGCTGGAACGACACAAAAATGAGCAACAACAAGAAGAACAAGAGACTTACTAGCGCCACGGAATTCCCGACACTTGATTTGTGTTGTTTGCCCTTTTTTGGGTCTTGAATCTTGAGAGAACCTTGAGAGGATGTTCCTAGGGTTCTAAGGTCTGAAAATAGTGAGAAGAAATGACTTAAAACGGGTTGGAGGCATCCTATATAGGTCCAAATATCTTAAACCGCCTTAGTGGGCCCCATAGAGAGGTGCTTGGCGCAATCTCGTGAAAATGCGAATATCTCTCTACTCCGATATCGTATCAATGAACGGTTTAATGCATTGGAAACTAGACTCATAGATATTTAATTTGGTTGGTATATCACCCCGTAATTTCTTGTAAATTAGGAGAAAAGATTAGAAACATTTGACCTAATGTTTAAGTAAAATTATGAACCTAAGTTGCGACAACTTTTGTCGACTTTTGTTTCATAACTCGTTTGACTTCAAGACTTATGATACGGATATTATATGATTAAAATACCTTAATAAATGACCTCTTGAGTGTATTAAGCACCGCTAGATTACCTGAAAATACGAGTTACAACATCCTTGATTCGTTTAACTTCTAATACTGGTTAATCACCCTTATACACTCTTGTATCACTTAAGACCAATAGGATTGACTTCTTATCATCTAAAAGATAATTCCTTCTTGGATTTATGTTAACTAATATATGGCATGAACTAACACATGTGGATATGGGTTGTAACACCCTCCCCCCCTTAGGAACATTCGTCCTCGAATGTAAGGGTTTATGGGGAGTTTAAATCATCGTGGATTCCAATGGAAATTTCCGATCAATTTTCCCCTATAAAATGGTCACTAGCAAAACTTGCAAGTAATTAAGCCCAACATATGGCTTCACAAGGCTACACAAAGCATTATGCGTATTTACATTATCTACATATCACCATTTTGTATTAAGGAGGAGTATTCTCAAATTATTGCTTACCTCATAGAGCCGTTTCACCTTCCAATGTATCCTGTCTTCCACCAGCATCCTTGTTATCTTCATTCTGGAATAAGTAAGGGTATTTAGACTTCATCTCCTCTTCTGCTTCCCATGTCATTTCTTCCATATTTTTGTTCCTCCACAATACTTTGACGGAAGCTACATCTTTTGTTCTCAGCTTGCGGACTTGCCGATCTAATATCGCCACTGGCACTTCTTCATATGATAGGTCCTCTGTAACTTGTACATCTTTGATAGGGATGACTCGAGAAGGGTCTCCAATACATTTTCTCAACATAGATACATGGAATACCGGGTGGACAAATTCCAATTCGGATGGCAATTCTAACTCATAAGCAACCTGTCCAATCCGTCGAAGAATTTTATACGGCCCGATATACCTTGGACTCAGCTTACCTTTCTTCCCAAAATGCATAATACCCTTCATTGGTGAGATCCTCAGGAAAACCCAATCACCAACCTCAAACTCTAGATCACGACGTCGGACATCAGAATAAGATTTTTGCCTGCTTTGTGCCGTCCTCAATCGCTCCTGTATCACTTTCACCTTCTCAATAGCTTGGTGAATCAAATCTGGCCCATATAATTCTGTTTCACCGACTTCGAACCATCCAACTGGTGATCTACATCTCCTCCCGTATAGTGCCTCGTATGGGGCCATTTTAATACTGGAATGGTAGCTATTATTATAGGCGAATTCTATGAGTGGAAGATGATCATCCCAATTCCCCTTTAAAATCTAGAACACATGCTCGTAGCATATCTTCCAGTGTCTGAATGGTACGTTCAACCCGTCCGTCAGTCTGCAGATGAAATGTAGTGCTGAGATTTACTTGTGTGCCTAAACCCTTCTGGAAAGACCTCCAAAAGTTAGCTGTAAATTGAGCTCCTCGGTCTGATATAATAGATACGGGCGCACCATGAAGCCTACCAATATCCTTGATATACAACTTCGCATAATCTTCAGCCGTGTAAGTTGTCTTCACTGGCAGAAAATGGGCACATTTTGTAAGTCGATCAATTATCACCCAGATGGAGTCAAACTTATGATAAGAGCGAGGTAATCCAATAATGAAGTCCATATTAATCACCTCCCACTTCCAGGTCGGAATCTCTATATTTTGAAGCAATCCACCGGGTTTCTGATGTTCTATCTTTACTTGTTGACAATTGGGACACTGGGCTACAAATTCTGCAATAGACTTCTTCATATTATCCCACCAATACTGCTCCTTGACATCATGATACATCTTTGTCGAGCCGGGATGGATGGAATATCGGGATTGATGAATCTCATTCATAATCTTCTCTCGCAACCCTGCCACATTAGGCACACACAATCGGCTCTGGTATCTCAGTGCCCCATCTTTTCCGATCCCAAAAGCCATACTTTTACACTGTTGAATGCTTTCTCTTAATCGTACTAAGATAGGATCTTCATATTGTCGTGCTTTTACCTCGGCTACCAAAGATGATTCTGATGTATTCTGTACAGTAACACCTCCGTCATCAGAGTCTAACAATCTGATTCTCATATTGGCTAGTTGATGAAGCTCTTTAATCAACCCCCATCTACCTGCCTCAATATGTATTAAGCTTCCCATTGATTTACGGCTGAGAGCGTCTGCCACAACATTGGCTTTACCGGGATGATACAATATCTCGACGTCGTAGTCTTTCAGTAATTCAAGCCACCTACGCTGCCTCAAATTCAACTCTTTCTGCTTGAAGATGTATTGTAAACTCTTGTGATCTGTGTAGATGTCAACATGGACGCCGTATAAGTAGTGCTGCCATATCTTCAAAGCATATATTACTGCAGCCAATTCCAAATCATGGGTTGGATAATTCTTTTCATGCTTCTTCAATTGTCTTGATGCATAAGCAATCACATTCCCACGCTGCATCAATATGCACCCCAAACCTATACTTGAGGCATCACAATATAACACATAACCTTTTGTTCCTTCAGGAAGAGTGAGCACTGGTGCAGATGTCAATCGATTCTTCAGCTCCTGAAAACTACGTTCACAAGTGTCAGACCACTGGAATTTGGTAGCTTTTTGTGTTAACTTAGTCAATGGTGATGATATAGAGGAAAATCCTTCTACAAACCGCCTATAATATCCTGCTAGCCCTAGGAAGCTGCGGACTTCTGATGGTGTTGTAGGTCTCGGCCAATTCTTTACTGCATCGATCTTCTGAGTGTCGACACTAATACCCTCATCAGATATCACATGGCCAAGGAATGCTACTGAGTTCAGCCAGAATTCACATTTGGAGAGCTTAGCATATAACTTACGATCCTGAAGCGTCTGTAATACTATCCGCAAGTGGCCCGCATGTTCCGCCTCCGAACGAGAGTACACTAGAATGTCATCAATGAATACAATCACGAACACATCAAGATAGGGCCTGAATATAGTATTCATGAGATCCATAAAAGCTGTTGGGGCATTTGTTAGCCCGAACGACATCACCAAGAACTCAAAGTGCCCATATCTTGTCCGGAAGGCCGTCTTTGGAATATCCTTCTCCCTAACCCTCACCTGATGATACCCTGAACGTAAATCAATCTTGGAGAAATACTTGGCACCCTGGAGTTGGTCAAACAGGTCATCAATTCTTGGAAGTGGATACTTGTTCTTTATAGTAGACTTATTCAACTGTCGATAGTCGATACACATCCGTAACGACCCGTCTTTCTTCCGCACGAATAGGACTGGTGCACCCCAAGGTGAAGTGCTAGGCCTAATAAAGCCCTTATCCAGCAAGTCCTTCAACTGCACCTTCAACTCTCGCAACTCTGCCGGGGCCATTCTGTATGGAGGAATAGAGATCGGTTGAGTGTCAGGCAACACATCAATGCTAAACTCAATCTCCCTTTCAGGAGGAAGGCCTGGGAGTTCATCTGGGAAAACATCTGGGAATTCGTTGACCACAGGGATTGATTGTAAAGTAGGCGGTTTTGCCTCCACATCCCTAACGCGAACGAGATGATAAATGTAACCTTTTGAGATCATTTTCCTTGCCTTAAGATAGGAAATAAACCTACCTTTCGGTGTAGCAATGTTCCCTTTCCATTCAATGACGGGTTCACCCGGAAATTGGAACCTAACCATCTTCGTACGACAGTCAACATTTGCATAGCATGAGGCCAACCAGTCCATTCCCATTATCACATCAAAATCAACCATTTCTAACTCAAATAAATTTGCCGAGGTTTGACGACTACAAATCATCACAGTGCAACCTCTATATACCCTTCTAGCAATCACAGAATCTCCTATCGGAGTAGATACCGCGAGGGGTTTACTTATCAATTCAGGTTCAATGCCAAACTTATTAGCCACAAAGGGTGTAACATATGATAATGTAGATCCCGGATCAATCAGCGCATATACATCATAAGAAAACACAGATATAATACCTGTAACAACATCTGGAGACGACTCGAGATCCTGTCGACCTACTAGAGCATAGGTTCGATTTTGAGCACCACTCGAACTCGGCACTGCACCTCTACCCCTACCACGACCTGTCGACTGCTGAAAACCCCGTGCTGGAGGTCGAACTGATGAGGAAGAACCAGACACAGATCCAGTCGGCTGAGCCATACCATCACCTCCTCTATTAGGACAATCCCGCATCATATGGCCAGGCTGCCCGCACGAATAGCATGCATCAGAACCTCGACGACACAGTCCAAAGTGGGCCTTGCCGCACTGATCACAATGTGGTGTTGGGGGTCTCATCTGACTAGTATCCCTGTGATGTTGCGAGCCAGATGCCCGCGAACTCTGACCTGGACCAGAATAGGATCGATCATATCGAGGCCTCTGAAACTGTGGAGGAGCACTAGCTACAGGTGGCGCCGAACTCCTCGAAAACTGTGGCCTGATGCGGCCTCTGAAGTCATCAGAATACCCTGCAAATCTCGCCCTCTTATGCTGGCCCCTATCCTGCTCCCTAACTGCCCTCTGCTGGCGCTTACGATCCTCTAGGGTCTGGGCATAAGCTTGAATACGGGAAATATCCATGCCCTCCACCAAGGAGGTTGTCGTACACTCATTTATCAGATGTGGTCCCAACCTATTCACGAACATATGCACCCTATCACTCATCTCGGCCACCATATAGGGAGCATACCTTGCCAAAGAATCAAACTGCATACTGTACTCTTGCACACTCATATTACCTTGTCTAAGGTTCAAGAACTTATCAGCTCTAGCTCGTCGTATCTCAACTGGCAAGTAGTGACGAAGAAAGGCCTCAGAAAATTCCTTCCACACAGCTGGAGGAGGGTTCGGACCCCTGGATCTCTCCCAACTATCATACCAGAGAACCGCTAAATCCCGTAGCCGATAAGAAGCCAACTCTACTGCCTCTGTATCACTAACATGCATAACCCGAAGTGTACGATGAACCTGGTCAATAAAAGTCTGTGGGTCCTCCTTGGGGTCTGATCCGGTAAACACTGGAGGGTCTAAATTAATAAAATCACGAACTCTTGTACTAACTGGTTTCTCAGCAGCACCTGTATTCTGCCTCTGAGCCTGAGCAGCTACCAAGCTAGTCAATAACTGCAAAGCACTCCGCATATCCTGGTCTGGAGTGCCAGACGGAGGAACTGGAGGCGCTGGGTGCCTTCTAATATCCTCTGGAGGAGATGGAGTAGATGAGGTATGAGAGGGCATCTCACTCTGAGCCTCACTTTGTCCTGCTCTGACTTGGGGCACCTGACTGGTACCCTCTCCCGTTGCTGTATCAAGCCGTCTACTAATCGTTTGCTTCCTAGTCGAAGGCATCACTGAAAAAAACAAGGTGAATATTAGAGACGAACACTTACGACTCAACTCTACGCACGATCTAGATTCAGGAAGAAGGTAACAACCCTAGATGTCATGTAGCCTCCTGATTATAAATGTGGCGCGCTACACATCCATAATCAAGACTCTACTAGACATGGCTCATAGACAATCCCTAGGACAGACTTGCTCTGATACCAAGTTTGTCACGACCCAAACTGGAGGGCCATGACTAGCACCCGACCATACTTGCCGAGCACCAACGTACATTTCATCTAACCTTCATTATTATCTTTTAGGGCTGACGAGATCAATATAAATGGTAGACCTGGATCATGGACAACCAGCAATAAAATATGACGGCATGAACATACATAGCAGGGGATGACCAGACAATCAAGAAACTACATATAAGGTATGAGCTACCATGCTACTATGAAAGACTATACAACAAAAACTAGCCGACAAGGCATACCAAACTATACATGAGCCGACACCTGTCTATGAGCCTCTAAAAGAACATAAGTGTTGCAACATAGCCGGAACAGGGCCCCGACATACCCATAATGTCTATAACAAAAATTGCATACCAAGACCAAGGCAAGTCCGGAGAAGGGATCTCGCCAATCACCGCTGAACTGGACAGTCTACTGTGGTGGGGGAGCTGCACCTGCCTGTCTATCAGGACCTGCAGCACGACATGCAGCGTCCACAAATAAAAGGACGTCAGTACGAATAAAGTACTGAGTATGTAAGGCAAGGAACCATAAATACGATCAGTAATGTAAGCAAGGATAGAGAATATTCAACCTGTAACATCTTAGTACCTCTGAGGGCTACTTACATGAAATGCATGATACATATGTATAAATACATAAACCTTTAAAACATTCGCCTCTGTGGGCATCATCATCATCATATCGTACCCGGCCATAATAGGCTCGGTAAAAAACATACCCGGCCATTATAAGGCTCGGTAGAATCGTACCCGGCCACGTGGAGCTCGGTAAAACCCAACTGATCAGTGGTTGCACAATAGGTGCCGTACCCGGCCAACTATAGCGTGGCTCGGTAGAGTAAAATAGATACATATATATAATGCATGCTCGACTCATGGAATCACATTCTAAACCTTTCGGAGTGACGTAAGGTCGGTATCCTCTGTACACGTTATTAGGACTAACTCTTCACTATGAACCTTATAAGAATCAGGAAGTACCAACAACATTGATAACATAAGAATAAGAGAAGCAACATTAACATCAATCATTCCATAAGAGGGAAAACAATGTAAGTACTGCTAGCTTCTAAGAGTAGAGTATCTTGGAAGCTCGTTCATTACATTATGTACAATCGGAGTCGTGCAAAAGAAGGAAAGGTATAGCCTCACATACCTTGTATATACTGCCCCAATCTCAAGCTATGCAATTGTCAAAACTCCTTAGTCTACAATAAGAGAAACGATACTATCGTTATCATTTAAGCGTCATAACTATTATGTATCGACCACAACCTATTTTACGATGAAACGGACAGCACCTCCCCTATATATATGACCTCACACCATTCAAAACAGTCACCAAACAGCCCAAACAACATCAATAATAAACATATTGAGCCTCCCAAAATAGTCCACACACAGCCTAATCACTCCATACATACGACGACCACCGTAGTCGTGTCAAACGACCCGGAAATGTTACGAATAACTATCATCCCACAACCCTACATATATATGGTGTTTCTCCACACCCTTCCTCCTCCAAAACTCCACAAAACAGTAGTAAAATACGCAGCCCAACAGCAACGCAAAACAGTCCACAAAACAATAACATTACTACCAAGCCTTTCGATATATATTTCACAAGTTCTAGCTTCAATGGCTTAGCCGCAACTTGGATAATCTTAAATACATATAGAGTAAGAGGTTACTTACCTTTATACAGAAAGAACAACTCCAATTTGACCTTAAATTTCCATGAAATATCCCTCCAATGCTGCCACAACAACAAAAAAGCGAAACTAGCGATCAATTAGTGTTTTTCGGCACTAGAATCACTTTAGAAGGCTTGAAATCACCTAGGATTGATATTAAGAACATGAGGGAGTATTTACAGAACATAAACCCTTTAAAACAACCTCCCACACGAGCTGGAACGACACAAAAATGAGCAACAACAAGAAGAACAAGAGACTTACTAGCGCCACGGAATTCCCGACACTTGATTTGTGTTGTTTGCCCTTTTTTGGGTCTTGAATCTTGAGAGAACCTTGAGAGGATGTTCCTAGGGTTCTAAGGTCTGAAAATAGTGAGAAGAAATGACTTAAAATGGGTTGGAGGCATCCTATATAGGTCCAAATATCTTAAACCGCCTTAGTGGGCCCCATAGAGAGGTGTTTGGCGCAGTCTCGCGAAAATGCGAATATCTCTCTACTACGAGATCGTATTGATGAACGGTTTAATGCGTTGGAAACTAGACTCATAGATATTTAATTTGGTTTGTAGATCACCCCGTAATTCCTTGTAAATAAGGAGAAAAGATTAGAAACATTTGACCTAATGTTTAAGTAAAATTATGAACCTAAGTTGCGACAACTTTTGTCGACTTTTGTTTCATAACTCGTTTGACTTCAAGACTTATGATACGGATATTATATGATTAAAATACCTTAATAAATGACCTCTTGAGTGTATTAAGCACGGCTAGATTACCTGAAAATACGAGTTACAACATCCTTGATTCGTTTAACTTCTAATACTTGTTAATCACCCTTATACACTCTTGTACCACTTAAGACCAATAGGATTGACTTCTTATCATCTCAAAGATAATTTCTTCTTGGATTTATGTTAACTAATATATGGCATGAACTAACACATGTGGAGATGGGTTGTAACATTAGCAAAATAGATTAAACCAAAACCTAAGTAAACAGATTGATCAAAACATGCTGACATACATAGGACAACTCAGGTTGAGGCATGCTAGATAAAGCAATAGGCGGATCCTTAGACATACTAATCACAGGTTAAACAAGACAGAATTCTTACATGCTAGTGATTAAGAAGTGTAGTTTAGGCATGCTAGGTGAAACAATGATTTAGACATGCTAGTTACACATTGAACAGCCAAATAGTAAGCAGGAACAAGATTGGAAATCAATGAACTAAAGCAATAACAGAACACATAGGGTTTTGGACTTGAAATTGAATTAGGACGTACTAGTCAAGGAGAGCAAACATAGAGTATAGAGCAGGTGTAGTGCAATAACTAGCCTTGGCTTACAGCCGGCTTATTCAGTAAAAGTAGCAAGTAACAAGAAAGAGCAGAGAGGTTTAAAGTGTAAGAGAGAGTTATTGAACTAGTGTTCGTGTGTGGAAGTGAGAATAGAGGAGAGTATATATAGTAGTTGAGAGCAGAGTAAAATAAGGTAAAGGAAATTAGTCTTCAACAATCAAGGAAGCCACAGAATCAGTCAGGTACAAAATCAGCAAGTCTTCCTTTAACTAAGGGGTAATTAACCAATGGTAAAGAGCAGGACATATTTAAGGAAAGAAAATCAAGTAAGACTTAGGTACAGAGTAGACAATTAGAGGTAAATACACAAGGGTTCAATTAAAGAAATAGTTAGTGAAGAATCAGTAAATAACACGGTTAATCAAATAAGGTAAGAAAATTAAATAAGGTTGCAAAATATGGAAATAATCGAGAATCAGTGTACAGGTATTACCATAGCAAATCAGTGAATCAAGGACTCGAAATAACACTGATTTGAGGAAAATAACATAGGTTTCCATGAATAAGCAAATAAGCCAAGTTTAAACAGAAAGAATCGAAGGTTTAAAGGAAAGTTTTCAAATCAAACCAAGAAACAGGGAATTCAGAATCAGTCAAAGAGAGAGTTGTGAACAGAGTTAGCGTTTAACATATAAATAAAGTAAGACATGGATAGTCAAGAGTCGACATACAACTCTAGCAAGCATAAAAGTTAAACAATATTGATTCAATGAGAAAGAGGCAAGTCTTGAACAGTCAAGATAAACACAAGCACATAGAATAAGTGTAAGTTAGGCTAAGAAACTCAGTTGAATCATATCAAGGCAAGATAGTCACGAGAAATCATAGAAACTCAAAAACGAGAACCGGTCAGTCATGCTGATACACAGAACCAAACGAAGAACCCTAAAAAATTTAGGACTTTCAATATAGATGAGTTAAAGATGTTGGAGACTCATATAATCAGTCAAAATATGCAAGAAATAGAAGTTTAAACACAAAGAATCAGTTAAACAAGGTTTTAAAAAAGAAGATCTGAAAACCCTAATTTTAGAAGAAGACGAAAAACACTTGAAATCACATGATTCTTGTAAAGAACCTCGAGGATAGTGTAAAACATTCCAAAAACACACTCAAATCCTCATAGATCTGTACAGATCTAGGAGATGTAGAAAAGAAATTAGGGTTTCGAAAGAACCCATATATAGATGAGGAAACTTGTCCAGAAACTCGAAGATCGTAGAAAATATAGAATGATTTTGCTTGAAATCACACTGGAATAGCCAAGAACAGACAGGAGATGAACCCTAGATGCAAGTCGACATGGCTCTGGGCCCTTGAAGACCGATGAGAGGTCACCAGAGATGGTCGGAGATGGGAGGTCGGCTGTTGAAGATTAGGGTTAGGTTGAGAGTGTTTTGAGAGCGGAGAGGATTTTAGGGCAGCGGATGTAGAGAAGTGATTAGGGTTAGGGGTCGTTTGGAATTAAAAAGGAAAGAACAAATACTGGTCGTTGATCTTTCAGATCAACGGCCATGATCTGATGGGTTTTGGGTCGGATAGGTGTATTTAGGGCCTGAGTCGGGTAATTTAATTAAGAATTGGGTTGGGGTATTGGGTTGAATTTAGTCTAAAATTGAAATACAATTTGGCTAAGTTTTAAACAACCAATTTAAACCTATATAATTTATAATAAATAATAAATGATTTCTAAAAAATAATTTTGTATGCTAAAATGATTTAAAATAGAATTTTAACATTTTAAAAATATAGAAGATCATTTTATGCATATAAATATAATTATACATTTATAGGGCTAACATTGCAAAATATATGCAAATTAGTTTTAAAAATGCTTATAAAAATGCACTAAAAATACTTAAGCACTATTTTGGCATAAATATAGAATTTAGATGACAAAATTACTACAACAATAATTTGAAGGATAATTATTGAAAATTTTATAAGTAAAAGGGGAAGAATTAAATTATTTTAAAGCCTTTAAAATTATAGAAAAGTTATAAAAACCCTGTGCATACTTATATATGCATATATATGCTATTTTGAAAGTATATATGTCTATAAAAATATATAGAAAAAAATTGGGTATCAACACTCGGGGTAGTGCTTAGGCTATGAAATGCTTTGAATTGACTACTAATCTTCAAGTTGAGATGTTTCTCCTATTGTTACCCCTTTGTGAGCTATTTGTACCACCTTTGAGATTTCATTGAAGTTATTCTCCCGATTGAACTTGATGAACTATTATTTCATGATGAAATTGTCTGTTTTAGATGTGATAGCACATATTGCACATTCCTACACTATAGTATATTACTTATACCAGTCCAGGAGTATGAAACTTGATAATAATTGATCATGTACATGTATTCTCGTATATTTGCTTTCTGTGAGTTATGATCTGGACTGGTAGCATGTGACCACATCAGGCAGATTGTGATTTGTTGGCACGTGATTTGTTCGTGCGGTTGATATTATTGGCACGTGATTTGTTCGTGCGATTGATATTATTGGCACGTAAGTTGTACGTGAAACACGTGAATTATCTGTGTGGATTCGAATATTGATATTATTAGCACATGAGGTACTGTGCAGTACGTGAGTTATCTGTGCATTTGATACTATTGGCACGTGAGTTGTTCGTACAGCACGTGAGTTGTCCGTGCAATGTGTGGATATAGATCCATACCTTTAGGGTCACCTTCTCATATTTCTCTTTTGAGGGTGTACACGAAGATATTGAGAAAAATTGATCAGTGGTTTGGTACGGATATGGAAAGATTGAGGAATGTCTTGCTAGTGTTTGTTTTGTATTTGCATTTCATCATTACTTAAATTTCTATGGTTAATTACCTGAATTATTTGCATATCATCTTTATATACTGTACCTTTATCTGAACAGTGAACTTGAGTAGTTGCACACACACATACAGAGGGTTCTTCCTGTGCTTTATGACCCCGAATACATCATCGTTCTGTACTTGTTAAATTGATGAAACTGTACAGGTTATAGCAGGTATCTTTTATAATTCTTGTTTCTTTTACCATGACGAGGTTAGTTGCGATACTTATTGAGTATATTGGGTTGAGGTACTCATGCTATACTCTACACTTAATTGTGCAGATCCAGGTGTAATTACTAGTTATCATTAGCATCGTTGCTTAACGAGGTAGAGCTGCGCCCGCAGTCTTGGCTTGTCTTTTCTTTTGTACTGTTATTTTTTAGTTCAGGCAGTATTGTTTTTTAGTTTTCGGACTTGTATTCTATTGTAGAGATCATAACTCTATATTTACCAGTTTTTAGGGATTTATCATGTATTAGCTGTATTTTATTACATTGAGATTTCAGACTTATGCTATTTCTACAAATTCTGTTATTCTAATTCTTTATTATTATGTTTCGGCTTGCCTAGATGGCGTGCTAGGAGACATTACAACGGGCTGGAATTTTGGGTCGTGATATATATAATTTATATGTACTTTAGATTTATTTATTAAAGATATTATTTAATTGACTCCCTATCTTAATTTTTTTGGACTAATTGTGGTGCACTCCTAATCAAGTATGTTGAGTTGTTGATGATGGGAAAGGATGGGGACAAATTCCAACTTGAAGACATATTAAACTTCAGAAAAGAACTTGCATCATACCTTTGGGCACATAAAGAGTGGAAAAGAAATTCTGGTTATGAAATGCCACCAGAGAAAGTCGGTGATGATTATGATAGTGAAAATAAAACTTATTGCCCAAATGAGATGTAGTGTAGTAGTATAGGAAGTCAGCTAACTGTCCAGATTATAATAGGATGTCAATGACAATTAGAATATCGCAGAAAATATTTTTGGCTACAATTCAGGCCCATGAGTCCTGAAGTTCAATGTCGTAGTTCAAATTTTCAGGACAATATCTTGAATATAGCAGAAAGTATGTCAACTAATGATAGTTCAAGCTTTTTATCTTTTTATAATGTTAGTATGATTTTTTTCTGTTAGATTGTTGTAGAACTTCGAGACATAATGTTTCAAAATGTCCTGATTTACCTGTATCTTTTTGGTGTAGTTCCTCACCTATTATTTTGCTCGAATATATCTTACTGGTGTTGTTTCAATTGACAATGCAATGTATTTTGGTATATTACATTTTTGGTGCATGTTAAGATGCTGATGGTGGAGTTTTGAAGAGAATGAGTATTTATTTTTAGAAGTTATTCATTTTTTATAAAAACTGTAATATATTGTTATGTTTTTTGTGTATATTCTGCTACTATTTTTGTCTCATGATTGATGTAGCTATCTAGATCTACAAATGTATATTATACAATTTTAGTGATGTCTGGTTATACAAATTATTGCATTTTTTGGGATGATTTGGCTCTCTATTATGTGTTGCACTTCTGATGCAGCGAGTTTTTTGCATCTGCTTATGAAAAGTTATAGTAGAAGATGATGGTGTTGTATGTGCTGATATGTGTTTTCTAATAAAGTTGGTGACGTTTGTCCTGTTGTGCCGATATAGCTTGTTGACCAAGCTGGTGTTGTTTTCTTGCTATGGTGCACAACAGATTTATATGAAGTTGTCCATATTTTCCTAGTATGTTGCCTAATTTTAATTTATATATATCCCTTCAAATGTACATCTACAAGATGATATGTTAATGATAGTTCAAGCTTTTTGTCTTTTTATAATGTTAGTATGATTTTTTTTTCTACTAGATTGTCGTAAAACTTCGGGATGATTGTTTTTCTATTAGATAGTCGTAGAACATCAGGACATAATGTTTCTAAATGTCCTAATTTATTGAAACATGCAACTGATATTCGGGACATATATTTCTGAAATGTCCTAAACTTCTGGAAATCACACACACTCAATTTAGATTTCTAGAACTTAATGACTTCTTAGAAAATTATATCCTTAATATTAGATTCATACTTTAAACTTTCAGGACGTTTTGAAAAATTATATCGTGAAGTTTACTTGTTTCGCTTTCATCTGTTTTGAGCATATAGGTAATTTTTTGAGCTTCATCAATGGTTCAGTACTTCTTACTTCTTAATCATCATTCTTCTTATCAAGCACCAATTTCACAAAATATTATAGAGAATCACCCTAAAAATATTTCATTTTAAGTCGCCAAAATTCAGGATTCATCCATATAATGTATGAACATTACATAGAACTATCATCCATATGTATACATGATGTATGTACCAAATTAATAGTTGAATGACATGAAATATATTTTATTGTAAAATTTAAAATTAGTGTGATAATTTTATTATCAACTACGTGTACTTATTCATCACTGTATTTATAATTGTGTTTGCGTACACAACAAGTATTAAGTTAGTAGGCGTTTGGACATAAAAATTATATTTTTTTAAAAAAAAATAGTATTTTGGTGTTAACGTAACGATCTGGCCGATCGTTTTGAGAGTATTAGCCTCGATCCCCTATTTATTGCTCCCACTAATTTATTTTGTGGTTTCTTGACTTGTCGGGGTGCTTGTTGTCGGGTTCGGGAGAGTTTCGGAGTGGAATGGGACACATAGTCCCTAAACTGGAATTTTAAGTCGTAGGATTTGACCGTAGTTTGAATTGTGTGAAGATGACTCCAGAATGGAATT
Source organism: Nicotiana sylvestris (assembly GCF_000393655.2). Lineage (NCBI taxonomy): Eukaryota > Viridiplantae > Streptophyta > Magnoliopsida > Solanales > Solanaceae > Nicotiana > Nicotiana sylvestris. The sequence continues at coordinate 88,430,658 of NC_091068.1, read as the reverse complement.
TCATCGGTTCCAATAGCTACGTATAGTGATTTTGGTTTTAGGAGCATATTCGGATGTTAGTTTAGAGGCTGGTAGGTCATTTCAGCGTTAATTGGCGAAAGTTGAAAAGTTGGAAGATTTTTGGAAAGTTTGACCGGGAGTAAAAATTTTTATATTGAGGTCGGATTCTGATTCCGGAAGTTGGAGTAGGTCTGTAATGTCAAATGTGGATTGTGTACAAAATTTGAGGTCAATCGGACATGATTTGATAGGTTTCGGCATCCAAGGTAGAAGTTAGAAGTTCATTAGCCTTGAATCGACGTGCAATTCGTTGTTTTAGCATTGTTTGATGTGATTCGAAGGTTCGATTAAGTTCGTATGATGTTTTAGGACTTGTTGGTATTTTTGGTTGAGGTTTCGGGGCTTCGGGTGTGATTCGGATCGTTATCGGATCATTTTTGGACTTAGAGAATTACTTATGCTGGGCTGATTCTGATGTCATCACAGCTGCGGTGAGATTGGCCACAGATGCGGACTTGCATAAGCGAGATTTAAGTCGCAGATGCGTAGATGGACTTGACCAGCAGTGGTCGCAAAAGCGGGAAATTATCCGCAGAAGCGCTTCTGCAATGGAAGGGGTGAAGAAGCACCAATGGTTGTAGGTGCGATCCTTTTCCCGCAGAAGTGGTCTCGCAGATGCGGATCCTTGTCCACAGAAGCGGAAGCCCTGGACTTAAGTGTTTTCTGCACCTGCGATGGTTTTTCCACTGGTGCGGCATCGCAGAAGCGATTCTTTGGCCGCGGGTGCGATTTGACTTGGCAGAAAAAGGGAAAAGTCCAGGGTTTGATTTCATTTTCATTTTGGGACTTTGAGAGCTTGGATTGAGGCGAGATTTTGAGGGATTTTCAGAGAAAATATTTGGGTAAGGATTCTTGACTCGTATTTTTTGTTATATTCCACTAATCTATCTCTAATTTCTTCATCCAATTTTGGGGAAAAAGTGTAAAAGTTCTTAGACCGAATTTTTGGGTTTTGAAAGGCTAAATGGGGTCGGATTTGGATAATTCTTGTATGATTTGACTCGATATCGAATGAGTGTTTAGATTATATAATTTTGGTCAGGTTCCAAGACGCGGGTTGACTTTTTTGGGCGATTTTCTAATTCTTTGTTAAAGTCATAATTTTATGATTTAGATTAGTTTTCTATAGTTAGACTTATAGTATGTCATTTTCTTTGGCTAGATTTGAGCCGTTCGGAGTTGGAAAATCGAAGGCAAGGCCTTCTTATCGATTGATTGAGTGAGTAAGTGACTTGTCTAACCTTGTATGGGGGAATTCCCCCTTAGGATATGGTACTGTTATGGTAATTTTCTATATGTGAAGGTCGTGTACGTAAGATGACGAGTGCATACACGAGCTAAGTGTTGGAATTTCAATTTTTGCTAAGTAGTTTCCTTTATGCCTTAAATGAGTTACTTTAGCATGTGTAGTAATCATGTTTAGCCTAATTTCACATATTTACTTGTCTTATCTCTTATTTGCAACTTGTGCTATATGCTTAGTTGAATTACCTGCTTTTTCTTGATTTCATATTCATTATTTAACTATGTGATTCTTTACTTAGAATTGCTATCCCTAAAATATCATTGTTTCAGTTGTTATGTCTGGTTTTTGTGATTTTTGTTGAGTTGATTGTCTGGTTGTTGCACGAGGTCTGCCGTATAGGTTGTTATTGTAGCATGAGGTTTCTGCCTAGCGAATTGTTATTGTGGCATGAGGTCTCCGCCGTGTGGATTGTTATTGCAGCATGAGGTTTCTGTCGTGCAGATTGTTATTGTGGCACGAGGTATCTGCCGTGAAGATTGTTTTGTAGCACGAGGTTTTTGCCGTGCACATTGTTATTATGGTACGGGGTCTCTGCCATGCGGATTGTTATTGTAGCACGAGGTTTCTTCCATGCGGATTGTTATTGCGGAACGAGGTTTCTGCCGAGCGGATTGTTATTGTGGCATGAGGTTTCTGTCGTGTAGTTGTTATTATGAGGAAAGATTGTGAGATATTTACTTTTGGGACTACGAGGCGGCACCTCGGGAGTGCCCCTATTGATTTTTCATCTATTTGTTGTTTGTTGTTGTTATTGTTTCCTTAACTTGCAAGATCTCTGCTTCCTTTCGTATTGTACTTATTTTTCTTTGATTCTGTACTATTACCTTCCGTGAATATTTATGGTTTCACTTTCCTGTCGCTTTAGTAAATCTTCTGTCTGGTCTCTTATTATTTTCCAATAGGGACCTGACCTGACCTTGTTACTACTCTACCGAGGTTAGGCTTGGCACTTACTAGGTACCATTATAGTATACTCATGCTACGCTTCTGCACATATTTTTGTGCAGATCCGGGTACCTCTTACCGGTTCAGGCACCAGTGAGGCGAGCTCAATTCGGAGACTTCAAGGTATACCTGTTGGCGTCACAGGCCTTGGAGTCCCCTTCTTTCCTGTTCTTTTCTTAATTCATTTTATCTTAAAGAAAGTGATGTATAGGAGCGGTTCACATTGTATCTAGAGTTTGTGACTTATATTTCACCAGGTTTTGGGATTTGTACATGTTGAGCGGTAGTTTTCGTTTAAATAGTTGTTGATGTTTGATATTTAAGTTCGTATTTCAGTTATTTCCGCATATTTGTTTGGCTTACCTAGTCTTAGAGACTAGGTGGCGCCATAACATCTTATGGAGGGAGATTTGGGTCATGACAAGTTGGTATTAGAGCTCTAAGTTCATAGCTGTTATGAGTCCCAAGAAGGTTTAGTAGAGTCTCGCGGATCAGTATGGAGACGTCTGTACCTATCTTCGGGAGGCTATGGAACTGTTAGGAAAAGTTTTACTTCTTTGATTCCTTGTCATGCAAAATTATTAACTTCAGGATTCTAAACTTTTGTCTTTGTATTCTCTCACGGATGGTGATGGCACGTACAGCCGGATCAGATGACCAGACACTCGCACCCCCCACAAAAGCCGCGAGAGATTGGGGTCGGGGTAGAGTCCGAGGACGTCCATGTAGTGCAGCTAGAGCATACGCATGAGCTGCTACAGAGGAGCCACCAGTAGATCCAGTTGGAGCGTAGGCACCTAAGATGCCTGTTACTGAACCAGCTCTCCAGGAGACCCTCGTTTAGTTTCTATGCATGTTCGGCACTTTAGGTCATGTAGGGTTGATAACACTTGCTCCTGCTGCATCTTAGGCCAGCGGAGGAGTATAGATCTCGTTGTCCGTACCTAGGGCAACAGGTTCAGGCTCACCAGGTTCTGAGGTTATACCAGTACAGCCTGTAACGACCTGACCGGTCATTTTTAGCTCTAGCGTGTCGTTCAGCAGTTTGAGGCCATGAGAAGCTCCACTTTAGGTATTATGACCTGTACGCATGGTCGGAATTGAATTTTAGGAAGTTCGGAGTTGATTTTGAAAGAGAATTCTCATTTCAGAAGCTTTAAGTTGAAAGTTGACAACGATTGGATTTTTGAGTAAACTACCTCAGAATCGGGATTCGAAGGTTCCATCAGATTCGCATGATGATTTCAGACTTCGACGTATGTTCGGATCGGGTTTTGGAAACCCCGGGAATGTTTCGGCACCTATTGTGAAACTTAGCATTTTGAAAGAATTTCATGAGTTTGGGTTGAAGTGAATTTTAGTATTATCAATGTCTGTTTGGGATTCCGAGTCTGGGGATAGCTCTGTATGGTGATTCTGGTGTTGGGAGTGCGATCAGAAGTGAATACGGAGGTCCGTGGGTCATTTTGGAGTCATTTGGCTAAAGATAGAAATTTGAATGTTTTTGAGGAGTTCGACCGGAAATGGATTTTTTGATATCGGGTTCGGAATCCAATTCCAGAAGTTAGAGTAGGTCTGTAATGCCGAATGTGATTTGTGTACAAAATATGAGATCAATCGAATGTGATTTGATAGGTTTCGACATTAAATGTAGAAGTTTGAAGTTCTAAAGTTCAATAAGCTTGAATTGGGGTGGGATTCATGATTTTGATGTTATTTGATGTGATTTGAGGCCTCGAGCAGGTCCGTGTTATGTTATGGGACTGGTTTGTGTTATTGGACGGAGCCCGGGGGCCACAGGTGTGTTTCGGATCATTCCGAGCTGTTTTGCAATAGCTGATGCTGGTGTCTGATATTGTTCTTTGCATTCGCGAAGAAGGATTTGGCTTCAGGGACTCTATTCTTCGCGTTCGCGAAGAGATCCTCTCGTTCGCGAAGAAGGAAATATCTGTTAAATAGGTCTGATTTCGAAGGCTCATATCTCACAATCTATAAGGAATTTGGAGATGATCCAAAAATAAATGTTGTAGCCTTTGTGTCTAATTTTCAGAAACGTAAACCATTTCGCATTTAGATTTGTGTACAAAAGGTTATGGCTGGTACACTACAAGCTGTCCGGGAAGATGAAGAAGAAATTTGTATTGCACAGGGCTGACTTTGGAAGCTTATATCTCAAAATATATAAGGAATTGGGAGATGGCCAAAACACGAAAGTTGTAGATATTGGTGTCTAGCATTCAAATAATTAAACCATTTGTCATTGGGAGTTCTGTACAATTAGTTATGGCCATTATACTAGAGGTTGTTTGAGAAGAGTTTGGAAAATAGTTTTTGGGAATTTCCTTCTTCGCGAACGCGATGGGGGTCTCGCGAACACGAAGAAGAGTCGTTTGGGCAGTGTATAAGTGTAAAGAAATGGGTTTGGATTATTTCCTCCATGGGAGCCAACCTAGGAGCGATTTTGGAGCTCCATTTTTATCATTCATGTCAAGGTAAGTGATTCCCACCTATTGCAAGTTAATTACTTGGATTATTTCTATATTTTAACATGGAAAACCATGTAAATTAGTAGGAATTTTGGGATTTTGAAGAAAACCTAGGGAATTTGTATTCTTGGATTTTGACTACGATTTTGGATATGAAATTGAGAGCCAATTATATATTTGAGTTCGTGAGGTTGTGGGTAAACTTTATCTTCGAATAATTTTTGAATCCGGGCGCGTGGGCCTGACGGTGTTTTTGTCAACTTTTCGATCGGGGTTAGGGATTGTTATAAATTTGATTATTATGAGTAATTTAACATTATTAATGGGTTTACATAATTATTGGCTAGTTTTGGAACGTTGTGCATCAATTTGAGTCTTCAGAAGGGCGTGGAATGCTGCTTATGGAATTTTGGAGCGAGGTGAGTCTCCTTTCTAACTTTGTAAGAGGGAATTGTCCCCATAGGTGAGTTAACTGATTATGTGCTCCTATTTGTGGGGGTTACGTACGCATGAGGTGATGAGAATCCATGCGTAGCTACTATTATGCTTAAGACCGGGTAGTCTAGGGCCCAAAAGCATGCTTTACTTATAATATTTGCAACCTTGTTGTCAATTTAAAATTTCTTAAAGACATATAAATTTCTATGAGACCAGATATCACTTCTTGACTTTTAAAAGAGAAACTTGCCTTTTCTTGAATAGCTGCTCCTTTATGAATTCTTGATTTGATTGTTTGAATGTGTTTATCTATTGTGGAACAAGCTGAACGCCTCAGTAGATTAAATATATGCATCTATGATTCGCACCATTCGACCCTCTGGCAGTGCACAGTTTAAATATTATTGGATCGGGTTGTACGTCCTCGGCATGATTTGCGCATGCTCGTATTGCTTGCCTTGATATTTATAAATGAGGATATTGCTTCCCCGGATTGAGAATAAATGTATAAATGATGAAAATGAATTTGAAAACTTCCCTATGAATAAGAGAATTGTTTAGTTGTTTCATGCTATTGTGTTACAACGATTTTTTATAAAAAACCTCGATTTACTATATTATTGTTATATTATTATTGGACCACTAGTAAGTGTCGAAGTCAACCTCTCGTCTCTACTTCTTCGAGATTAGACGGGATACTTACTGAGTACACATTATTTTTGTATTCATGCTACGCTTGTTGTGCATTTTTGTTGCACATGCACATGTACACCTAGCGGCTAATAGGCGTAGCAGCACGGATGATACGGAGACTTAGGTGAGTTGCATCTTTCGAGGTGATTCGCAGCCGTCATAGTCTCTTTAAGTGTATAGTATTTACCTTGTGTCCAATTTGTGTTCTGAAAAGTTATTGCACTTCATTTGATTTCCTAGAAATAGCTCATGCATTTGTGATACCGGGTTCTGGGATGATTATGGTATTATTAAATATTAAGTTTGTTAAAGACGTCATCTTATTTCAATGAATTTCATTATTTATTATTTAATGTATAAAATGAATGATTTCAATAAATACTAAAATGGGAATTTAATTAACTTCTTGGTGTTAGCTTGCCTAACAGTAGTGTCTGGCGCCATCATAACCGTTAGTGAATTTTGGGTCGTGACAACATGGTATCAGAGCACTAGGTTCTCTTAGATCTCACGAGTCATGAGTGAGTCTAGTAGAGTCTTGCGTATCGGTACAGAGACGTCTGTATTTATCTTCGATAGGCTACAGGGCTGTTAGGAGCACTTCCCTTCTTAATTCTTCATCGTGCGGTTTGATTCCTTTGAGGCTTATGCCCCTGTTTCCTTCCTACTCAATATTATGCGATGTGAAGCGCTTATTATAAATCGAGAATTGAGGAATTGTAATAGTACTACAGATGTGGTGCGGGATGTTTCTCCCCGCGTAGTTGTTTGGGCTATTGTCGTCACCTTGTAGAAGGTCGTTCTGTCGTTTCAGCTCAATATTAGTATTACCTAAGGTTTCGAGATTTGGTATCGATGTTATGACTATTTGTGTGCTATCTCACAATATTGATGTAATGGTAGGATACTTACCAATATGTCGAGGCAGTGAACGACCTGATAGGAGGCCTACTCAGTATATGATTCAGAGACTCGATATTTCATTCCCGATGGAAGAAAGGCAACCGGACTATAATTGTTCAGGATTGAGTTGATGTTTCTAATGTCAATATCTTGAGAGAACATGATCTTCAAAAAAGTATAAAGTTAGTAGCGGTCTATTGGTTCAAGTTCTACAGAGATGTATATTGATCTAAGGCAAAAACTAGGCAACAAAGGATGAGGAATGACATGTGGGAAGTGTCATGCGGTGGTTAAACTTCTAGATGGCCAGGTGTAATAAGCGAAAGTTGAGTAGTTTCTTAAAGAAGTGAGTTTGCCCAAACTGGGAGAGTGGCAGAATAGTATATGGGTTCAGTGGCAGGATAACTACACACCTTGAGGAAAAGTTAGAGTGGTTTGGGAATTATAGTGGATGGTGATTGGGTCTACGAGCGTAATTTGAAATATTGTCTAGCATACGGCGGGAGATTTGATATGACAGAAAGAAGCTGCTTGATATGAAGAAGGATGCAACATAACTTTGAAATGGGGAGATATTGTCATGTATTTTAGTGGATGTCCGCGAGGAATGAACGGATTCATTCAGCTAGTGAATGAGCGTAGGCTCAGGATGGGTTACTAATTTCGTAGTAATGGTGCATTGTAGTGTTGTTGGGAGATGACGGCATGTAATTTCTACAAGGGGTTATCTCCTGTGAGCAGATCAGCAGTCGCGTGGTTGGCGAAGCTTCTGCGAAGAATCCTACTGGCTATCTAGTAAGAAGTCAAATATATGAATGTTGCTAGAGATTCAGAGTGTTCATGAAATGTTAACGGAAAGATTTTGAGGAATTTGGCGGTGGATTGCGCAAGGTTATGTCAATGAGAGATAAAGAATCTTGGTGGGTTCCGGAGTTGTGTAATAGTAGCTTCAAGCTAAGTGGGAGAGTCCCACCGCCTACAGTTGGATTGCATGGTCGTCTGTTTGTGAGATTTCAGATTATTAGCATATGGATGGGATATTTCAGCTAAGGGAAAGGAACATAAGAGGTAATTTTAGCAAAGGAATTGTTAAAGGTCTGCTATAGTTGGCCTTATTTACTCATGTTTAGACTTAGGGAAGGGTACATAATTTATGCCTTGTGTAGATGTGGGTTTCAAGGAAAGTGATTCGGTCGGGTGCTTCGTCGAGAGGATGTTCATGTGCTAGAAGATTCATGGAGTTTATTATATTCGGGACCAAGTCAGAGTGGGTGGCTCTCAACAACGGTCCTAGTGAATTCAAAGGATTTAAAAATGCGGTGCCTAAGGATTCAAGCCCGCAGTATGGTTAAGAATCGAGCTTTTGTAGCAGATTATGATAAAAGGCTCGGAATGATCTATGATGTTTTCGACTTGCAGTGTAGCATCGGGAGGAAAAAGGGAAAAAGACTTCGGATTCATAGAGGGATTATCAGAATGGGTGCATCAGTTGAAGATGTGAATGTGCATGCAAGAAGTGTATGAAGCGGTTCATGGGTTGGGAGACAATGTAGTCTCATAGAATGGGGTCACTCAAAATGAGTGCGGATTTAGGTTGGTGATGTTGGGAATGGAGCTAATATATCTCTAAAGCAAGTTAAGGATGAATTAGAGGAAGTTAGATTGGTGGTTGAATTGGCATAGTGGTGGTGGTGCGCGCAAGGCTCGATGGCCACTGTAATTGATTATATTTGGAAGAATTCAATTATTATGGCATGTTATGTGTAGGCGAATTCTGGAAGGATTATGGTGGTTTAGACCACTAATTGAGGATTTGAATATTCTACGGTTATGAGAAGTTACTCATGTGTTGCTATGGTCCTCTTGGAATGAGTTAAGTAAAAAGTTTCCAGGTGAGGAAGTGTTTACCATATTAGCGGTTCAGGAGTTATGATGAAGATCTTATGCTATTGCATATTGGCATGTTGGGTGCAGTGAGTGGTATGGAATTTGAAAGTGAGGATCAAGGTTGTGATTCGGTGTTGACAAGGATGTCACGAGCTCGGATGAGCAGGAAAGGGATTTGAATGTTTAGAGTAAGTTGGCATTCTCTTCAACGTCGCCTGAGATCGGTGCTTTGTGAAAAAGGCTTTGCATTCTGGTTAAGGATTCTTGATCTCTTTTCAGCGTTAGTGTATCCGGTGGTATGGATTTACAAACCTGTTATCTGTTACAAAAGGTCGTGGGAGCATGCCCCATGTGAAGGTTGTATAAGTGTGGCATGTAGTCACTTGATTGATTGAAGAATTAAACCAAGTATGAAGATTGTGGTGATATCATTAATTTGAGAATTGATGCCTGGAGGGCACTCGATTTATTGGGTTGCGGACTGTGGAGGATTACTCTAGTTATGATGGTTGTTCTTGTGTGTTATAGGAAAAAAGGGGTTATTATGGACCCAGGAAAGATTATGGACCTAGTTCGGTACGATCAGAATCGGCTTGAGGTCTGTGAATGAATTTAAGTATGAATATGGGCTCTATATCAGGCCGAATGTGTTCATTTCAGCATAGCGCTCCTTATGGAGGAGTATTCGGACGTTGGATGTTATTTCGTCGTCGGTTATTTCATGTAATGCTATATTGTGTCGTGTGAGTTGTGAACGGATCGATAATTTTCTTATGTATTGAGGTTCCACGTAGCGATGGTGTTATGTGAGCAGGATGGCTCTTTAATTTCAGAACATATATCGCACCTCAGTTGTGCTTGAGTTTGTTAGCTTATGGCGTTATATGTCTTCCCAGGGATGGTATTATGCACTTAGCGTGCTTGTGACCGATATTCGGTATTGTGTTGTAATGAGCAATTTAGCTCAGTGTGTATCTCCTTATATGAATTTTATGTGTGGATCGGGTGGCACGCCGCCATGGGTATGTTGTTTGGATCGGGTTGCATGCCGCGACAGTGTGATGTTGAGTACAGTTCCATATATCTGTTTTTGTGTGTTTTGTTTCTCATTTTCTTCGGAAAGTTCATATTAGTTATGTAAGTTGGGTAGTCCCTTCCAGAGTTCGTTTTCCTTATGTATCACGTTCAAGCTTGTGGCCTATTGTCACGTTGTGGCATCATATGGGACTTTTGATCATAACCGGGGTAGCTTATTGTCTAAGCAGTTCGTACTGGGTGAGACAAAATTATTGGATCTAGGATCAGTGCAGTCGGATTATATGAAGTATATTAAAGAGCAAAGATCATTATTTGGTTCAGAATGAGGTAATGGTTCTTTTCAGAAGTATAGACTCAATGATTTGTTGACCTTACAGTTGGTTATGAATTTCTACACATCTCTTTCGTCGTGGCAGTATTGCGAGAGTTGGAACAAGACTTATATATATCATGTGGTGCATTGTGAGCATCAGATTCGGGGAATGTCGGTTATTATTATTAGAGAATGTTATAATGGTCCTGTGAATGATGTGGTGCATGGTGAGAATTCAGCAAAGGCATGCAGTCATGTTCTGGTACCTCATGTGGTGATTGATACGGTGTTCATATATTGGAAGCAGGCATGCCAGAGAATTCTGGTTGATGGAATTAGACTCTAAGCTTATTTTCTTGAATAAAAGGGAATATCTTCAGAATTGATTGAGCTAATGTGCTCAACTAGGTTGCAGTAGCACGGGTAGGTGCACGAGGTGTTAAATAGTGATTTCAGACAACTCCAACGCAGTTCTTAGCACGTTCGAGGACGAATGTATGTTTAAGTGGGAGAGAATGTAATGACTCGACCTGTCGTTTTGAGCTCTAGTGCTTCGTTTAGCAGTTTGAGGCCATGAGCAGCTTCACTTCAGGTATTATGACTTATACGTATGGTCGGAATTGAATTTTGGGAAGTTCGGAGTTGATTTGGAAAGAGAATTCTCATTTCGGAATCTTAAAGTTGAAAGAATTGACTAAGATTGGATTTTTGAGTAAACGACCTCAGAATCAGGATTCGAAGGTTCCAGCAGGTTCGTATGATGATTTCAAACGTGGGCGTATGTTCGGATCGGGTTTTAGAAGAATCGGGAACGTTTCAGCACCTATTGTGGAAGTTAGCATTTTGGAAGAATTTCATGAATTTGGGTTGAAGTGCATTTCAGTGTTATCAATGTCCGTTTGGGATTCTGAGTCTGGAAATAGCTCTGTATGGTGATTCTAGTGATGGGAGTGCGATCGGAAGTGAATTCGGAGGTCCGTGGGTCATTTTGGAGTCATTTGGCTAAAGATAGAAATTTGAAGATTTTTGAGGAGTTTGACCGGAAGTGAACTTTTTCAAATCAGGGTCGGAATCCAATTCCGGAAGTTGGAGTAGGTGCATAATGTCGAATGTGACTTGTGTGCAAAATTTGAGATTGATCGGACGTGATTTGATAGGTTTCGACATGAAATGTAGAAGTTTGAAGTTCTAAAGTTCAATAAGCTTGAATTGGGGTGGGATTCATGATTTTGATGTTGTTTAATGTGATTTGAGGCCTCGAGCAGGTCTGTGTTATGTTATGGGACTGGATTGTGTGATTGGACAAGCCCCGAGGGCCTCGGGTGTGTTTCGGGGTGGTTTCGGATCATTTCGGTTTGTTTTGCAATAGCTGATGCTGGTGTTTGGTGTTGTTCTTCGCGTTCGCGAGGATTCTCTTGCGTTCGCGAAGAAGGATTTGGCTTCAGGGACTCTGTTCTTCGTGTTCGCGAAGAAGAAAATATCTATTGCACAGGTCTGACTTCGAAGGCTCATATCTCGCAATCTATAAGGAATTTGGAGATGATTCAAAAATAAAAGTTATAGCCCATTGTGTCTAGTTTTTAGATAAGTAAACCGTTTAGTATTTTATTTGTGTAAAAAAGTTATGGCTGGTACACTACAGGCTGTCCGGGAAGATGAAGAAGAAATTTGTATTGCACAAAGCTGACTTTGGAAGCTTATATCTCAAAATATATAAGGAATTGGGAGATGGCCCAAACACAAAAATTGTAGATCTTGGTGTCTAGTTTTCAAAACATTAAACCATTTGTCATTTGGAGTTTTGTACTAACAGTTATGGCCATTAGACTAGAGGCTATCTGAGAAGAGTTTGGAAATTAGTTTTTGGGAATTTTCTTCTTCGCGAACGCGATGGAGGTCTCACAAACGCGAAGAAGAGTCATCTGGGTAGTGTATAAGTGTAAACAAATGAGTTTGGATCATTTCCTCCATGGGAACCGACCTAGGAGCGACTTTGAAGCTCCATTTTCATCATCCATGTCAAGGTAAGTGATTCCCACCTATTGCAAGTTAATTACTTGGATTATATCTAGATTTTCACATGGAAAATCATGTAAATTAGTAGGAATTTTGGGATTTTGAAGAAAACATAGGAAATTTGTATTCTTGGATTTTGTCTACAATTTTGGACATGAAATTGAGAGCCAATTATATACTTCAATTTGTGAGGTTGTGGGTAAATTTATCTTCGAAAAATTTCGGAATCCGGGCACGTGGGCCCGACAGCATTTTTGTCAGATTTTCCATCGGGGTTAGGGATTACTATTAATTGGATTATTATGAGTATTTTAAGATGTATTAATGGGTTTACATAATTATTGGCTAGTTTTGGAACATTGTGCATCAAATTGAGTCCTCGGAAGGGCGTGGAATGTCGGTTATGGAACTTCGGAATGAGGTGAGTCTCCTTTCTAACCTTGTAAGAGAGAATTGTCCCCATAAGTGAGTTAACTGATTATGTGCTCCTATTTGTGGGGGTTACATACGCACGAGGTAACGAGAGTCCGTGCGTAGCTACTATTATGCTTATGTTCGTGTAGTCTATGGCCCAAAAGCATGCTTTACTTGTAATATTTGCAACCTTGTTGTCAAATTAAAAATTCTTAAACACATATCGAATGTATAAATAAATTTCGACGAGGCTAGATATCACTTCTTGACTTTTAAAAGAGAAACTTGCCTTTTCCTGAATAATTGCTCCTTTATGAATTCTTGATTTGACTGTTTGAATGTGTTTATCTATTGTGGAACGGGCCTAATGCCTCGGTAGATCAAATAGATGCATCTATGGTTTGCGCCATTCGACCCTCTGGCAGTGCACAGATTAAATATTGTTGGATCGGGTCGTACGTCCTCGGTATGATTTGCACATGCTCGTATTGCTTGCCTTGATATTTGTAAATGAGGATATTGCTTCCCCGGATTGAGAATAAATGTATAAATGATGAAAATGAATTTGAAAATTTCCCTATGAATAAGAGAATTATTTACTTTCTTCATGCTATTGAGTTACAATGATTTTTTATAAAAACCCTTGATTTACTATATTATTGGTATATTATTATTGGACCACTAATAAGTGTCGAAGTCGACCTCTCGTCTCTACTTCTTCGAGATTAGACAGGATACTTACTGAGTACACGTTGTTTTTGTACTCATGCTACACTTGCTGTGCATTTTTGTTGCACAGGCACATGTACCCCTAGCGGCCTAATGGACGTAGCAGCATGGATGATACGGAGACTTAGGTGAGCTACATCTCTCGAGGTGATCCGCAGCCTGCATAGTCACTTTCAGTGTATAGTATTTACCTTCTGTCCAATTTGTATTCCGGACAGTTATTGCACTTCATTTGATTTCCTAGAAATAGCTCATACACTTGTGACACCGGGTTCTGGGATGATTATGGGATTATTAAATATTAAGTTTGTTAAAGACATCATCTTATTTCAATGAATTTCATATTTATTGTTTAATGTATAAAATTAATGATTTCAATAAATACTAAAATGGGAATTTAATTAACTTCTTAGTGTTGGCTTGCCTGACAGTGGTGTCCGGCGCCATGACAACCCTTAGTGGATTTTGGGTCGTGACACAGCCAGTAGCCCCAGTTCAGCCCAAGGTTAGGGCTGTAGTTTATGAGGGGGAGCAGCTCTGGCTCGAGAGGTACAAGAAGTACCACCCTCCTACTTTCAGTGGCTTGGAGTCATAGGATGCCCAGGGTTTTCTTGAGGAGTGCCACCGCATTGTCCGTACTATGGGTATTGTGGAGGCTAGGGGAGCAGCTTATCGGTGGTGGCGAGCATATGATTTGGGTAGTCCGGTCAAGGTACCTTCACTCACTTGGACTTAGTTCTCAGATATGTTCTTGGGGGAGTATGTTCCCTAGAGTCTTAGAGATGCATGGCGCATAGAGTTTGAGCAGTTGAGCCAGGATTCTATTACCGTATTGGAATATGCGATTCGGTTCAATGATTTGATAGGCATGCACCATCCTTAGTTGCTACTGTTAGAGAGCGGGTCCATAATTTTATCAAGGGGTTCAACCCCCAATATCAGATTTAGCATGGCCCGAGTAGGAGATGGACATTCTATACCAACAGGTAGTGGGAATTGTTAGGAGATTGGAGGGTATGCTGACTCGGGAGAGAGAGGAGAGAGTGACCAAGTGGTCTCAAGAGTCTGGCCCTTATAGTGGCACTCGTGCCCAGTTGCATCTCGTCAGGGTAGGGGCAATGTGAGTCTCCCCATTCATTCAGCACTTGCCAGCGGTATTCTAGCCACTTCTAGGCCCCAGGCTCCCTATTATGCATCACCATTATCTAGTGCACCTCCTGCACATGGTACTTTTAGCGGTCAGTCCAACCGATCTGGCCCGAACCAGCCACACCTTTGAGAGCTTGTTTTGAGTGTGGTAACACTCGTCATATGATGAGGGATTTCCCCAGACTTAGGAGGGGTGCACTTTCACAGACTACTCAGGCTCCACGTGCTTCACTGAGTCCTCAGGCTATGGTTACAGCACCAGCTACCACTCCACCTGCATAGTCAGTTGGAGGTCGAGGTCGGGCAGGTAGAGGTAGCCCTACAAGGAGAGACCATGTCAGAGATTATGCTTTTCCTGCTCGGACGAAGGCAGTTGCATCCGACTCTATCATCCCAGGTATTGTTCAGTCTGTCATAGGGATATATCAGTCTTATTTGATACAGTATCCACTTATTCATATGTGTCATATTATTTTGCTCCGTATTTGGGTGTATCCCATGATTCCTTGAGTTCTCATGTCTATGTGTCTACACCCGTGGGAGATTCTATTGTAGTTGACCGTGTGTATTGGTTGTGTTTGGTTGTTCTTAGTGGTTTTGAGACCAGAGCCAATCTGTTATTACTTAGTATCGCACATTTTGATGTTACTTTGGGCATGGACTGGTTGTCACCCTATCATGCTATTCTTGATTTTCACGCCAAGACAGTGACACTAGTTATGCCAGGGTTACCGTAGTTAAAGTGGAGAGGTACTTTAGATTACACTCTTAGTAGGGTTATTTTATTTCTAAAGGCTCAGCTGATGGTTGAGAAGGGGTGTGATGTGTATCAAGCTTATGTGAGAGATGTCAATGTCGATACTCCTACCGTTAAATCAGTTCCGATAGTGAGGGATTATCCAGATGTATTTCCGACGGATCTTCCAAGCATGCTACCCGATAGAGATATCAACTTTGGCATTGATTTGTTACTAGGAAGTCATCCCATCTCTATTCCTCCATATCGTATGGCTCCACCAAAGTTGGAAAAGTTAAAAGAGGAGTTGCAGGACTTTCTTGATAAGGGCTTCATTCGGCCTAGTGTGCCGGCTTGGGGTGCTCCAGTCTTGTTTTTGATAAAGAAGGATGGTTCTATGCGCATATGTATTGATTATCGCCAGTTGAACAAGGTTACAGTAAGGAACAGGTATCCATTGCCTCGTATTGATGACATGTTTGATCAGCCACAGGGTGCCAAAGTGTTTTCCAAGATTGACTTGCATTCCGTCTATCATTAGTTGAAGATTCAGGAGCCAGATATCTCGAAGGCTGCCTTCAGGACTAGGTATAATCATTATGAGTTCCTTATGATGTCATTTGGGCTCACCAACGCCCCAACAACATTCATTCACTTGACGCATAGCGTATTCCGACCCTATCTTGACTTATTCAAAATTTATGTTTATTGACGACATTCTGGTGTACTCCCGGAGTTGAAGATCATGAGCACCACCTGAGGATCGTGCTTCAGACCTTAAGAGAAAAGAAATTATATGCAAAATTTTCAATGTGTGAATTATGGCTAGATTCAGTGGCATTTTGGGGTCATGTAGTGTTGAGTGAGGGGATCAAGGTAGATTCGAAAAAGATTAAAGCAGTGCAGAGTTGGCCCAGACCGTCCTCAGCTACGGAAATCTGGAGATTTCTTTGTTTGGCCTGGTATTACCATCGATTTATAGAGGGTTTCTCATCTATTGCAGCACCTACGACCAAATTGACCTAGAAGGATGCTGCGTTCAGGTGGACAGAGGAGTGTGAGGAGAGCTTTCAAAAGCTCAAGACTTCTTTGACTACAACCCTAGCATTGGTATTGCCTACAAGTTTGAGGTCTTATATGGTGTATTGTGATGCGTCGTGTATTGGTCTCAGCGTGGTGTTGATGCAGGATGGTAGTGTGATTTCCTACGCGTCTAGATAGCTGAAGGTGTATGAGAAAAACTATCCTATCCACGACCTTGAGTTGGCAACTATTGTTCATGCCTTGAATATTTGGTGGCACTATTTGTACGGTGTCCCTTGTGAGATCTACACTGATCACCAGAGTCTGCAGCATTTGTTCAAATAGAAGGATATTAACTTGCGTCAACAGAGATGGATAGATTTTCTTAAGGACTATGATATCACTATTCTATATCACTCCGGGAAGGCCAATGTGGTGGTTGATGCCTTGAGTTGTAGGGCGGAGAGTTTGTGCAATCTAGCATATCTACTAGCAGCAAAGAGGCCATTGGCATTGGATGTTTAGGCCTTGGCCAACTAGTTTGTTAGATTGGATGTTTCTTAGTCGAGTCGAGTTTTGGCTTGTGTGGTTTCTCAATCTTCTCTTTACGATCGTCTCAGAGAACGTTAGTATGATGACTCCTACATGTTTGTCCTTATGGACACGGTTTAGCACGGTGATGCCAAGTAGGGCCACTATTGGAGATGACGGTGCATTGAGGATCCAGGATAGACTATGTGTGCCCAACGTAGATGGTTTGCTTGAGTTGATTCTCCAGGAGGCCCATAGTTTGCATTACTCCATTCATCCAAGTGCCGAGAAGATTTATCAAGACTTGAAGAAGCATTATTTGTGGAGGAGAATGAAGAAGGACATAGTGGAGTATGTAGCTTGGTGCCTAAACTGTCAGCAGGTGAAGTATGAGCATCAGTGGCCAGGTGGATTGCTTTAGAAGCTAGAGATTCCGGAGTGGAAATGGTAGCGGATCACTATGGATTTTGTTGTTGGGCTCCCACAGACTTAGAGGAAGTTCGATGCAGTTTGGGTGATTGTGGATAGGTTGACCAAGTTGGCTCATTTCATTCCAATGGTGACTACTTATTATTCTGAGCAGCTGGCTCTAGTTTATATCTGCAAGATTGTTAGGCTTCATGGCATGTCGATATCTATCATCTCTAATCGGGGTACACAGTTTACATCGTGGTTTTGGAGAGTCGTCAACATGAGTTAGGTACTCGGGTTGAGTTGAGTACAACATTTCACCCTCAGACGAGCGGACATTCTGAGTGCACTATTTAGATATTGGAGGATATGATCTGTGCATGTGTGATGGAGTTTGGAGGTTCTTGGGATCAGTTCTTTCCACTTGCAGAGTTTGCCTACAACAATAGCTACTAGTCGAGCATTCAGATGGCCCCATATAAGGCTTTGTACGGTACACGACGTCGGTCTCCAGTGGGTTGGTTCGAGCCTGGAGAGGCTAGGTTATTGGGTACTAATTTGGCTCAGGATGCTTTGGAAAAGGTTAAATTTATTCAGGATCAACTTTGTACAGCCCAATCCAGACAGAAGAGTTATACAGATCAGAAGGTTCATGATGTTGCATTCATGGTTAGGAAGCGGGTCTTTTTCTAGGTTTTGCCCATGAAGGGTGTTATGAGGTTTTGAAAGAAGGGAAAGCTAAGCCCAAGGTTATTGGCCTATTCGAGCTGTTGTGGTGAATTGGGGAGGTTTCTTGTAAGCTTGCCTTGCCTCCTAGTCTATTAAGAGTTCATCAAGTATTCCATGTTTCTATGCTTCGGGCGTATCATGGTGATCCGTCTCATGTGTTAGATTTCATCTCAGTCTAGTTGGACAAGGATTTGTCTTATGTTGAGGAGCCGGTGGTCATTTTGGGCAGGTAGGTTCGAAAATTGAGGTTGAAGAACATTGCTTCAGTGAAGGTAAAGTGAAGGGGCCAGCTAGTTGAAGAAGCAACTTGGGAGACTGAGCATGATATGCGTAGATGTTATCCTCATCTTTTCACTACTTCAGGTATGTCTCTATACTCGTTCGAGGATGAACATTTGTTTTACGAGGGGGAGGATGTAACGACCAGGCCAGTCATTTTCAAAGTATTAGCTCGATCCCCTATCTATTGCTCTTTTTTTTCAATTTGTGGTTTCTTGACTTGCTGGGGTGCTTGCTGTCGGGTTCGGGAGAGTTTCAGAGTGGAATGGGATACATAGTCCCTATGGAAGTTTAAGTCGTAGAAGTTGGCCATAGTTTGACTTGTGTGAAGACGACTCTGGAATGGAGTTTCATCAGTTCCAATAGCTACGTATGGTGATTTTGGTTTTAGGAGCGCGTTCGGATGTTGGTTTGGAGGCTCGTAGGTCATTTCGGCGTTAATTGGCGAAAGTTTGAAAGTTGGAAGATTTTTGGAATGTTTGACCAGGAGTGGACTTTTTTATATCAGGGTCAGATTCTGATTCCGTAAGTTGGAGTAGGCCTATAATGTCAAATGTATCTTGTGTGCAAAATTTGAGGTCAATCGGACGTGATTTGATAGGTTTTGGCATCGGAGGTAAAAGTTAGAAGTTCAAAGTTCATTAGCCTGTAATTAGTAAGAAATTCATAGTTTTAGCACTGTTTGATGTGATTCGAAGGCTCGACTAAATTCGTATGATGTTTTAGGACTTGTTGGTATTTTCGGTTAAGGTCCCGGGGGCCTCGAGTGTGATTCGGATATTTATCGGATCATTGTTGGACTTAGAGGGTGTTGATGATGGGCTGATTCTGGTATCATCGCACCTGCAGTGGGAATGGCCGTAGGTTCGGACTCGCATAAGCAAGATTTGAGTCGCATATGCGAAGCTGGCCTTGCCCAGCAGTGGTCGCAGAAGCAGGAAATTATTCACAGAAGCGCCTTCGCTTCTTCAATAGGGCGCAAAAGCGCCAATGGTTGCAGGTGCGATCCTTTTCCCGCATAAGTGGTCTCGCAGATGTGGACCCTTGTCCACAGAAGCGGAAGCCCTGGACTTAAGTGTTTTCCACACCTGTGATGGTTTTTCTGCTGGTGCGGCATCGCAGAAGCGATTCTTGGGTCGCAGGTGCGGTTTGATTGGGAAAAAAAAGGGAAAAGTCAAGGGTTTGATTTCATTTTTATTTTGGGACTTTGAGAGCTCGAATTGAGGCGAGATTTTGAGGGATTTTCAGAGAAGTTATTTGGGTAAGGATTCTTGACTCATTTTTTATTATATGCCACTAAGTTATCTCTGATTTCTTCATCCAATTAAGGATTTGAGTTGAAAAGTTTTGAGAAAAAGTGTAAAAGTTCTTAGACCAAATTTTTGGGTTTTGAAAGGCTAAATGAGGACGTATTTGGATAAATCTTGAATGGTTGGACTCGATATCGAATGGGCGTTCAGATTTTATAACATTTGTCAGGTTCCAAAATGCGGGTTGACTTTTGGGGCGATTTTCAGGTTCTTTTTTAAAGTCATAATTTGTTCATTTAGATTGGTTTTCTATAGTTATATTTATAGTATGTAATTGTTTTGGCTAGATTTGAGCCGTCCGGAGTCGAAAAATAGAGGGCAAGCCCTTATTATCGATTAATTGAGCGAGGTTTGAGGTAAGTGACACTTCTAACCTTGTGTGGGGGAATTCCCCCTTAGGATATGGTACTGCTATGGTAATTTTCTATTTGTGAAGGTCGTGTACATATGGTGACGAGTGCGTACACAGGCTAAGTGTTGGAATTCCGATTTTTGCTAAGTAGTTTCCTTTATGCCATAACTGAGTTACTTTAGCATGTGTAGTCATCATGTTTAGCCTAATTTCACATGCCTACTTGTCATATCTCTTATTTGCAACTTGTACTACATGCTTAGTTGAATTACCTGCTTTTTCTTGATTCCATATTCATTATTTAACTATGTGATTCTTTACTTGGAATTGCTATCCTTGAAATATCATTGCTTTAGTTGTTATGTTTTGTTTCCATGATTTTTTGTTGAGATGGTTGTCTAGTTGTTGCACGAGGTTATTGTGGCACGAGGTCTTTTCCATGCGGATTGTTATTGTAGCATGAGGTTTCTACCGTGTGGATTGTTATTGTGGCATGAGGTCTCAGTCGTGCGGATTGTTATTATAGCACGAGGTTTCTGCCGTGCGGATTGTCATTGCGGCACGAGTCTCTGCTGTGCGGATTGTTATTGTAGCACGAGGTTTCTGCTATGCGGATTGTTATTGTGGCCCGAGGTCTCTGCCGTGCGGATTGTTATTGTAGCACAAGGTTTTTTGTCGTGAGGATTGTTATCGAGGCACGAGGTTTCTACCATGCGGTTGTTATTATGAGGAAAGATTGTGAGATATTTACTTTTGGGACTATGAGGCGGTACCTTGGGAGTGCCCCTGTTGATTTTGCCTCTACTTGCTATTTGTTGTTGTTATTTCCTTAATTTGTAAGATTCCTGCTTCTTTTCGCATTGTAGTTATTCTTCTTTGATTTCGTACTATTACATTCCGTGAATTTTTATTATTTCACTTCCATGTCGCCTTATTACATCTTCTGTCTGGTCTCTTATTCCAGTAGTGCCATGACCTGACCTCGTCACTACTCTACCGAGGTTAGGCTTGGCACTTATTGGGTACTATTATGGTTTACTCATGCTACACTTTTGTACATCTTTTTGTGCAGATCCAGGTACCTCTTACCAGTTTAGGCACCAGTGAGGCAAGCTCAATTTGGAGACTTCAAGGCATACATGTCGTCGTCCGCAGGCCTCGGAATCCCTTTCTTTCCTATTCTTTTCTTATTTCTTTATATCTTATAGACAGTGATGTATAGGAGCATTCTACACTATATCTAGAGCTTGTGACTTATATTTCATTGGTTTTTGGGATTTGTACATGTTGAGCGGCAGTTGTCATTTATATAGTTGTTGATGTTTGATATTTAAGTTCTTATTTCAGTTATTTCCGCATTGTTAGGCTTACCTAGTCTTAGAGACTAGGTGCCGTCACGAAATCTTACATAGGGAGATTTGGGTCGTGATAGTTAAGTTGAAAAATGATATTTGGAATTTGAAACGAACAACTCATTAGTTGAGGGTCTGTGAGATTTCCAAAAGTTAAGGACATTTTAGAAAATTATGCCCTTAATATTAGATTCATACATCAATCTTTCAGGATGTTTCAAAAAATTATATCTTGAGAAGTTTACTTGTTTCGCTTTCATATCCTTCGAGAGTAAATGTAGATTTTGTAATGCTTTACATTACCATAATGCTGAGACAAATTGTGTAATTACATGAAGGAAAGAGACAAAATCAAAATCTTCAAATCAAGCAATATACTTATATAAGGACATTTCAAATGATTATGTCTGGAATATTAATTGTGTACTTTCAAAATTCAGGACATTTTTCATATAACCATCTACTAAAGCTTACTTGCTGAAATAAAAAAATCTAAACGAATCCAATTTATAGCAAAAACATAACAGACTTGTAAAAGATAAGTGGATATATCTATAATTCTCTATGCTTCATTGAAAATGGGTGGACTGCCGGAGAATATATACAAGATATTCTATTATGACCAATTCTCCTGCAACGACCACATTTGAATGTTATTTTTGATGATTCAGTAGATGGAATATGCCATTTCTTCTGCCTTCTACCTGGTGGAACCTTGAAATCTGGAGGTTTAATAATTTGTGTCTTAACAGTCTCTGGTACAATCAAATAATCCGCATGTCCTACATGATATATTTGTCTTTCATATGTTTTCAGCCAAGATTCCTTTATGTACCACTCCGAGCAGAAATTGAACTTCTTGATGTTTCTCTTTTCGATAGCTGCAGTTGCATGTATACATGGTAATTCATCAACTTGAAATTGAAAACAATCACATTTTATTTTGTTTAAGTCCACCAAGAATGTATTTCCATCTTCCTCGACTCTAGAACGCCATGAATCAATAGGGAAGACCTTCAAAGTTATTTGAAAAATTATAAGTTAGTATATTATGTTAAATTATTATTAAAATAATAAACTAAAGTAAACACAGAATACTTACATTCAAAGTAAAGCTAAATCTAACTTTTTCCTCAATTCTTCTTCTACCCAACATGAAACATCATAAAAGGTTCCTTCCGCTGCATTTCTTCTTTCATAAAACCAATGTTGTAGCTTCTCTTGGATGAAATCCATCATTCTCAATATGACAAGATCCTTTGCTTATATGTCACGACCTAAAATTCCTCTTTAGGAGTCGTGATGGTACCTAGTCTCTATGACTAGGTAAGCCTAACACTTATAGAATTAATAACATATTTTAACCAATGAACTATTAAATATGAATCAGAAATTTCTATATAAAGCTAACAATCCCAAGTACAAAATACAATATCCCAATATCGGTAGTACAAGTCATAAGCTCTATTGAGTTTACTAGAAAATCTCTAAGTACAATTATTCCGGAATGGAAATAAATAGTACAAAGTAAAATTTGAGAAGGTGTTAGCCTACGAACGAGACGACAAGTATGCCTTGAAGTCTCCAAAGCAATGCTCGATCAGCTATCTAATGACCAGCCCACTCTGAAGTACCTGGATCTACACACAAATATGTAGAAAGCGTAGCATGAGTACACCACAGTGGTATCCAATAAGTATCAAGACTAACCTCGATGGAGTAGTGACGAGGAATAGTCAAGACACCTACGAGACATATTAACCTGTACAAGTATGAATATAAAACTAACAGGGAATAGTATAAGGGTAAACATGGTAAGAATAATGTTGCAATACTTGCAATGAGAACTAGGACAACCATTAATCAATAAGGCGCAATAGGTAATAACGCCGTAAAGTAAGCAAAATACATTTAAAGTCCGGTGAAACCAAGTAAGGGAAAAATAAGTGACAACAAATAAAACAACCGCTTTCACACAAGGTTTATACAAGAATTTCTCTGAGGCACCACACCTCATAATCACAAGTCACGGGATCAAAATCACGAACCCTTATCACTTGGCATCTTGTGCCCACATAACAAATCATAACCACACGGACAACTCATGTGTTGCACGGACAACTCACGTGCCAAATACCATTAATACCTCATATTTGTACGGACAACTCATGTGCTAAGAGAGTAACAATATCTTATATTTGCATGGACAACTTACGTGCTAATAGTAATAATATCTCATATCCAAACGTACAACTCATGTGTTAATGGTACAACTCACGCATAGATGGCAGGTATACAAGAATATATGTAAATGATCAATAAACATCAAGGTTCATCTTCTTGAACTGGTATGAGTGACTAACTACGGTATATGCTTCTGCAAGTGTTCTATCACAACTCGAGTCAACAAGTAAGATTAGAGACAACAAATGGCATATAGGAAACAACACAACAAAACATAAAATGCATGACTCATATAAGGTAGGCACACCATTATACAAATATTACCAACAACAATGTCCCCAAGCCATCATAAGTAAGCACAAATCATCCCCGATATAGCCCGCCTTGTTTTACCGTGCACGCAACAATAAAGTAAATGCCTTCCTTGTCTCGCCACACATGCATAATATATTCCCGCCTTGTCTCACCGCATGTGTAAATATCAATAACAACAATAGCACGGATTACTTATGTGCGAACACCCTGACAATCCTCTTAACAGTATCACGTGTGCCAAAAACTTAACAACACAATA
The DNA here is from genome assembly GCF_000393655.2 of Nicotiana sylvestris. Taxonomy (NCBI): domain Eukaryota; kingdom Viridiplantae; phylum Streptophyta; class Magnoliopsida; order Solanales; family Solanaceae; genus Nicotiana; species Nicotiana sylvestris. The sequence continues at coordinate 88,406,800 of NC_091068.1, read as the reverse complement.
TAACAACTCGCACCATATGTGCTCATATGCCCCAACATTTCCTTAAAATAATTCCAATACCACAACCACACATAGCCCTCAGCTCAACAACACTGAGTACAACAACAACAATAATAACACGAGAGTATGGCAAGTAAATTCAACACAAGAATTGCAAAACACAAAAAAACGGAAGAATGAGCTCACAATGAAAGACATGACAAGTAATAATAGTTTCAAATAAGAATAACTCAATAATGAGATAGATAATGTGTAACAACGATATCAAATAAGAATAACTCAACAATATGAGAGATAACATGTAACAATGATTGAGATTATCATGTAACAATGATTCCAAATAAGAATAACCAACAATAAGAGAGGTAACATGTAATAATGACTCCAAATTAGTACAACTCAATGATAAGAGAGATAACATGTAACAATGGCTTCAAATAAGGATAAAGCAACAATGGAAGAAATAATAGTAATTTCAATTAAGGCTAATCAACTACGGAAGAGATAACATAGCAACAAAAGAGGTAACAACTTCAATTTAGACATATAAGAGCATATTGGAAATAAATGGTAGAACATGAACCAATCAACTTTAAATACAACACGCAAGGACAAATTTAGCAATGGGGGCTTAAACATGATAAGACAACTTCATTTTGACGTACATAATAATCTAAAAGCCTAAGCCGGTCAAATTTCCACATATAAGTAATGGCCGAACACTAAAAAATAGGTGGAAAACCAGCTTAAGCTGGTTGTACTTTTAAGTTCGTTCAATTCACACAGGCAGGGTGATTGAGGTGCGTGCTTCGCAAGTTTTTTACTTTCTTCACACAACAAAACAAAGGCATGATAGTACTGTACTCAACTGCTCGTGCCGTATGGCTCTTCTACATTATATAATCTATAATATGTTCATTCATACCAATATACCTGCTAAAAAAAACCAATAAATTTTCAACCCCTCTCACAGTCATCAAACCTGCAACACCAAATTCCTCTCCGCCCTCTGCTCGGCAACGCAATTCCCATGCTCACAGCCAGTTAGAGCAAAAAAATCCACCCCCGTCTTTCTCTTAAAACTCACCTCAGTCTCGTAAATGTCCTTCCCAAATCCTAGCGTAAGGTGTATGATCCGCCGAATCCATTGCTGACTTCACCACGATCGATTAGGTGAAAGGGTTCTGCAAAGTTTGTTTTTTCATACAGGCAGCGTGGTTATAGTACTCATATTGTGCCAGCCATGCAATTCGTACTGCATTGGCAGAATTGCTATACACTCTATAAAAAGAGGCTCGATAAGCCTTCGTGCTCTACAAAAAAAAACAAAAAACAGAAATTTTCTACCAGTGTATATCGAGAAGCCATGGCCCTCCCTGCTCAAATTCTCGACATTCCCCAGCGACTTGCTGAAATTAACGTTGAAATACAAAATGTAGAAAATTCTCTTCGAAAGACTCGAATAATGTTAAATGGTTTCTTGAGGCATCTTCGCTCCGTGAACCCGGCTGCTATTGAAGCCCGAATGGAAGCAAGCCGTCAAAGAATTAGGGAACTAGAAGAAAGACTCCAGGGACTACGCCAGGAGCAGCAGGCACTGATCGTGGAGGCAATCTTCCTTGGTGCCCGAGAAAACTAAAAGAGTCTATCGACTCTTTTTAGTTTTAGAAGGTTTCAATAAGTGTCTTGAGACATTTGTTTTCATGTCTGGTGTTCTTTTTTTTTAGTGTAGATCTACTCCGGTGCCTACTGGAGATAGACTCCTATCTATGCTAACTATCTTTGTTTGGTTTTCTTTGTTATGTTTGCATGTATAGTATGGTAAAACCAAAAGTGTAAAATGTTTACCACTTAATGCTATGCTAATAGAATAATTAAAAAAGACTTATTCCCTAAATGACTACTCTAACTTTGTCCAAAAAAACTGGAATACGAATGAGATCCACAATGCCATCATTGTATGGCCGATAGTAGTACAGTAAATGACGCCTTCCTCTTCAGCGCCACGCATAATTGGCTCGCGTAAAGGCAGAAGAAAGAAAGCCCGAACGAAAGAAAGCTGACCAGGAGTGCCAAACCACTCTAGTATCTTCACCCTTGCACCCCCTATGCTATTATACTTGGACTAGGGGCCTCCTTCCCTTGTGCTTTTATACACATGGAAGTACCTTTTCTTATCAATTCGCCTTCATAAAAAAAAAATAGTAAAATTTGGTGACTACTATTTTAGTGTTCACCCTCTCATCCCAAACTTACCCTTTTTCCACGGAAGCCCTCCCCTCACTTTATTGTTCTTCATGAGTGGGAAGAAAGCAAAATCTTTCTTATCCAATACCAATCCGGGAATACTAGGCTAAGCATGTAGCCTAGCCGCTTCACTCGTCAAAAACAGGCTTAGTTGAATGGTACTAACTAAGAATGCTATTGGATGAGGAAATTTTTACTCCGGAAGACCTGGAAAGACGGAACTACTTTCGGCGGGTCCTTCTATTATCTCCTTCACGCTACCAAATCCGAACTAATGAGTGCCTGTAGCAGCATTGAGTGATCCCCTTCTCCGACACCGATACCCTAGGGATTACATATTGTGCCAACTCCCCTCTGCTGCCTCGCTCTACAACCGGATACTTTTCTTGGCACTGGTTGAATTACTTGGAACCCTAAGAAAGGATCGACTGTCTCTCGCTTTACTTTACCGGTAAAGCATTTCTTGCTAGATCGGATTGAGAGTGACTTCTTCCGCTGACTAAGGTGTTTCGTTTGTGCGTTTGCAACATCCGAAAGGAAAGCCGTCTCTCTTCCATTCGGAGCAAGCATCGTAATCGTACCGCTATAAAACAATCCATAGGAAGCGGAGCAACCTCTACGTATTGCCCATTCGCCATCCTTGGTGAGTCCGGTTTTCTGTGCTACGTTATTCTTAGATCCAGCGAAATCATTGGTATTGGTTTCAGAGTCCACTGGCTGTCTAGAAAGCCGATTGTCAACTTGAATGTTTACACAAGAATCTCCAATCCAAGCCTCTTTTGTCAATCCGGGGCAATACGAGTGGCATAAGCTATTTCTTATAAACAGGCTTTCGAGAATAAATTGGAGGACTACCGATTGATTGACCCCGGAAGTAAAGAATGACGGTTCGACGAGCTCTTATTCGCCCCTGGCGGACCTGTATACTCTTGTCCTGTTGGGTATAAAGGACACGGGGAGCTGCCTTGGGTATCTCCGAGGACTTGAGCTAAGGGATTGTTTACTGAACGTCCCATACTTTACCTATCATTCGGTGAAGTGCCCCCTTCCATTTCTTAGGTAAGAGGAATCTACCCGTAATGCGTGAACCAGTGCCCTTTTCTTTTGTACTAATCAACTATATGAAATATAGAAAAGAAGGTCTTCAATCTTCACACTTATGCGTGTTTGGAACATTTTGAGGTCAGCTTTGAGTGGTTGATTTTTTCCAACTTCCATATCAATTATGGAGAGAGAGAGATCGAAGGTCTTGTCGTGCGTCTTGGAGCGAATAATTGCTTAAAATAAAGGCCGTTAAGGTCACATTGACATAGAATAATACGGATTAGCTCGCCCAGTGAGAAAGGCCCTGACCCTGCCAACCAAGTATCAAAAAGAAAGAGAGAAAAATCGGATATGAATAAGGGATAGGCAAGTCCCATTCAATCGATTCCTAATTCAATAGGGGAATCAAACATTTAACTATTTACGATGTCTCCCGCGGGGACGGAAATCAAAATCGGGCAGGATTCGCTCAATCAAAGACAGTTCAATTCGATCTTAGCCGATCTAAGGTTTACCGTCTCTCCGGCCCCGTTTCGGTGCACTATTGGAGAGCTCACTGGGCCCGCCGCTTTCTCAATCGAAAATGGAAACTAGCCTACTGAACGATTCCATCTATCACTTACGTCATTTCTCAAGGTCAGAAATCTCTAATTTATAATTTAAGCATGAAGTCATCGTTCCGTCATCCAACATGCTTCTATCTAAGTGATTTCATACCTTACTACTCCCCTCCGTCACCCTTCTAAGCTCCTTTGCCCTATGCCTTTAGTCTGCTTTGAATGATCCTTTCACTCTTCGAAGGTGAGCGAAGTACTTCGAGGGATTATATGGAAGGAACCTCTGCTAAGAATGGAATGCATTGATTTGGGGCACTTCTTCTCCTTATTTAGCTTTCAAGTGGGAGAGGACTTCCATAGAGTCATTTATGTTAACCCCTGCTTTGTGGTACTATCTCAGTCTAAGGCTTTGGGAGCCTGCATTTGTGGGAGCTGAGGCCACATTCACTACCATCGCAGTCTGGGTCCAACTAGGAGGTCTTCCCATTGAATTCTATTACATACATGACCACATTGAATAGGCTAGGAAAGGAAAGGAATGGAATCTTCGCGTGGACAAAGAGAGAGAAGAGAGGGCTAGGTCAACCTTATGGATAGCGTAGCGTAAGGACGGGATAGGAAAGAGAAATGCTCAATGAAGCGCTCAAGAGAAGGGTGTAGGGCGTTGAGCAGGGCTAGTCAGCGCCCCGAAGTACACAAAATACCGGCTGGTACAAAGCAGGTCAGGAAGCTTGACATGACAGAAGTTCGAGTCGAACCAGACTAGCAGATAGTGGGGCGATTGGTAGTTCGGGCAGTGGAAGGGCTTGGAAGGCAGCTGTAAGGGATTGAAAGCGCGTAGTCCCTCGATTCAGGGATCGGTAGCGTCTTCCTCGGTCGGTAGGTGGGCATGAATGGAGCTTCCAGGAGTTAGTGCATTGGATTCCTGGGCAACTGCATCTAGTAGAGCTGACTGAAGACCAAAGCAATCTCCTTTCTAGTCTAGTCTAGGCTTCTAGCCTTGGAAATGAGTCCTTAAACTCCCCTAGCTGCATTAGCGGTCTTAGCACTTTCCCTCTTTTTTCGGACGAGTCAAGCAAGTCCAGGAAGAGTGAATCGTCGAATAGGGGGAAGTAATATCACGGCAAAAGCCTTTTGGGTCGGAAGAGCAAGCTTCTTCTTTTCGATCTGGTAGGAGGGGAAGGAGGACAGAGCTTTCGATTAAGCATTTGTGTGGGTCTAGCTCTGCTTTCTAAGGGCTTCTTTTCTTAGCTTCACCGGCTGGAAAGATAATTCATGTGCATCAACAAAGGTCTAACAGTTTCATTGTAGGCACATCTTTCTCTTAGTGAAAGCCGCGTTCACACAGCCCTATGCCCCCCCCTTGTGGTATTCATCCGGATTTCTCTGTCCCAAGCCGGTCTGTTCACAAATCTCGGATGTTACTTTTTTGCACGAATCCGACCTTTTCGGGGTTGAAGGCGTAAGCGCAGCTATTAAATAAAATCCGCATCTGCTATTGACTCGTCCCGCTTGAGGTTTGTCGAAGATAAGTATCAAGTCCTCTATGGCTGAACTAGACTAGATTTCGAGGATGAGTAGTGGATAAAAAGTCATCCCGAGGTATACTCACAAACTCTTTCACGAGCTGGACTCGAACCAGCATCTCTGGGAGCAAAAGACAGGCCCAGAGAACAACCTTTCATTTTGATCGTGACAAAAAAAAGAAAGAAGAGAGGGAACTTGGAGTTGGCGCCCACATAACGGATTGCTTGCTTACCAAGCCATCCTGGCTTTCACTCCTCCAGTTAGATTATTCTGCTTTGTCTCACCCAGGCGGCCTACCCGCTTTCCTTTCGTTCAGCTGCCCTCAACCGCGCCATAGGGACTTCTCAGTGCAAATCCAATTCATTATCATCCACCGAGTATTCTATTTATATAGGCTGAGTTTTGGCCATGTGTTCGTATATCGCGAGACAGTAGATTAAAAAATTAGAGTTCTCTCTGGTCCTTTACTAATACATTCCCGCCTTGTTGGTCAAGTTCACTTCGTTTCTCATCCAAAAAGTCACAAAAGGCTTCTTGGGGGGTGTAGGCGGCATTTTCGGCCAAGGCAGGATGTGAAGTAAGTATTTGTTGAAAAAGAGAATAGCATGAATGCTTTTTCTCACGGATCCGAAGATCCCTATTCTCGAACTCGATCAATTGGTTATATTCCTTTTGCGAGGAACAATTGTTGAGTGAATGTTTTACTTCTGCCCAATAGACCCCCTATCCTTATCCATCAAAAAAATGCTATTGGTATTTTCCATTGCCAATATCCTATTTATCATCGATGACTCCAAGGCTATATTGTGAGTCGGGGGCCAAGGCTCCGACAGGACCTGGAGCCCGAATAAATCTTCCGATGAGGAGTTTGAAGGGCCCGGAAGAGGAAGTCCTTGCCCTCCCCCCACACTCAAAACCAAAACAAAAGAGAAAAGATCAGCCAAAAGAACATCTAAGCGAGAAAGTAAGTAGATCCGGAGAAAATAGAAAAAGAAAGAGATGAAAAATATTAGGAATAAAAGAATCACACTCCTTTTTCTTTTTGTTGAACGAGAAACTAGAGTCAGACTTAGTAAAAGTAAGAAGAAAAGAAGGATCAATTCTGGGGTGGTGCTTCTATCTGATCCTAGAAAACGTACGAAACAACCTGCTACGGAACTACCGATAAGGGGCAAAAACACTTTACTTAGTCGAGGCATCATGTCTTTACTTTATGCTTTGCGCTGTTTGCCTTACTGTCCGACCACGGAGAAGGCTACCACATCAAGGTGACAGGATTCGAACCTATGGCCCTCTGTACCCAAAACAGATGCGCTGACCAGACTGCGCTACACCTCGTCTCACCACCCCGAAGCATATAGATCCACCCGATCGATGAACACTCAAACCGAACTCGCCCATCCTTTTGGGCACAGGGATGCGAGAACCAATCCGAGTAATCAACTGCTTTTTTTTGAATCTGCCTCAAGCAAGCCACCCCTACGAGTACACATCTTTCACGTAGTTCAAATAGTACAAACAAATCAATCCCTACGGGTAGTTCTCCCACACAACGTTAGGTAAGATACTTACCTCAAAAGCCCTCAATCAATACTCTAAAATAGCTTTTTCTTTACAATTCACCTCCACTGGGCTTAAATCTAACTAAAATTGACTTAATAACATCAAATAATGCAAGAGAAATCAATTCCAATAAATAAAGTTATGATCCTTACACAATTCCTCAAAAGTCAATAAAAGTCAATCCCGGGCCCGCCCGGTCAAAACCCGGGTCCAATGATAGATTTCGACTACCCATAACCCCACAAGTTCATATATGTGATTTGTTTTAAAATCCGTGTCCAAATCGACTCTCATAACTAAAATTCTTGTTTTCCAAAAACTTGACAAAGTTTCTAACAATTTCACTTTGATTCTCATAATTTTGATGTTAGAACTCACATATAATCATATAAAATAGTTGGAAATTGAACTAAATCGCTTACCCAATGATTGTGGATGAAAATCCCTCTTTAAAATTACCTCATACCAAGTCTAGGGTTCAACGATGTGAAAATGAAACTGTGACGACCCGGCCAGTCGTCTTAAGAATTAATGCCCCGATCCCCTATTAACTGCATTTCCTGTGTTTATTTCTGCTATTTTTATTTGTCGGGATGTTTGGTTTTGAGTTTCGGAGAGTTTTGGGATACTTAGTCCCTAAATGAGAGCTTAAGTGTTGGAAATTTAACTGTAGTCAAAACAGTGTGAAGACGGCCTCGGAATGGAATTCTGATGGTTCTGTTAGCTCCGTTGGGTGATTTTGGGCCTATGGGCGTGTTCGGATTGTGTTTTGGAGGTCCGTAGCTAATTTAGGCTTGAAATGCCGAAAGGTTGAATTTTGAAGTTTCCGGTTCGATAGTGAGATTTTGATCCAAGAGTTGGAGTGGAATTCCGGAAGTTGGAGTAGCTCTGTAGTGTTGAATGTGGCGTGTGTGCAAAATTTCAGGTCATTCGGACGAGGGTTGGTAGACTTTTTTATTGAAAACATATTTTTAGAGTTTTGGAGTTCTTAAGCTTGAATTCGTGGTTGATTCGCTGTTTCAATGTTGTTTTAGGTGTTTTAAGGATTGGTATAAGTTTGGACAGGGGTATTGGACTTGTTGGTGCCTTTGGTTGAGGTCCCGGGGGCCTCGGGATGATTTCGGATGGTTAATGGAAGGATTTTGAGTTTGGAGTTACAATTGAAGTTATGACTACTATCATAACCGCATATGCGGTTGAGAGGCCGCAGGTGTGACTCCCGCAGATGTGGAATGCGACCATAGAAGCGGCAGATGAGGAAGGGGCCAGGAACCGCAGAAGTGGCATATGTACCGCACCTGCGAGACCGCAGATGCGGATTCTGGGTCGCAGGTGCATCGGAGAGGTTTTAAGTGAGAATCGCAGAAGCAGTTCCCCAATCGCAAAAGCGGTATCGCAGATGCGATGGGTGGACCGCAGATGCGGGATTGCTGGATAGAACATCTAAATAGTTGCCTTCACGAATTTGAGCTATTCTTTCACCATTTTCATCCGGGAAGTGAGCTTTTGGGGAGATTTGTGAGAGGGAATTCAAGGGAACTTCGAGGAGGAAAGATTCTTGGAACCTAAACTCGTTATTAAGGTGATTTTTATCATTATAAACATGAAAATTTAAGGAAAATTAGTGGTAATTTGGGGGTTAGGGCTTGACCATTTGAGGTCCTATTTTGGTACTTTTGGTATGACTGAACTCGTAAGAGTGTGAGGATTCTGGAAATGTAAATTTTACTTGATTCCGAGATGTGGGCCCGAGGGGCGTTTTTGTCATTTCACCTAATTTCGCGTATTAGCTTGGAATTTCTTTGTAGAATCAGTTACTTGAAGTGTTATTTACATTATAAAATTTAATTGAATAGATTTGGGTCATTTGGAGTCGAGTACTCATGGCAAGAGCGTAGTTTCAGATTGATTTGAGCTGGTTCGAGGTAAGTGCCTTGCCTAACCTTGTGTGGGGTACCTTCCCCTTAGGATTTAGTATTACTGTTAATTAAAATGCCTTGTACGTGAGGTGACGAGTGCGTACTTGTGCTAATTGTTAAAAATTCGATTTTCATTAAGTAATTACTAGTACGTTTCTTTTCCTGTTTATATTACCTGCACTTAAAGCATGTTGTTAGCTTAGGAAAGCATGTCTAAGTGTTTAAATTGCCTTATTTGCTCAACTGCTTACCTGAATTCTATGCAGCATGCTAGGGTAGGATTACTTGTTTGCCTTAATATGAAATTGACATTTCCTGAATATTTTCCTGATGCTGTTGTGTAATTACATTTGGGGCTACGGATGTGGGATTCCGGTAGCTCCCCCTTGTCTGTTTATTTGGCACTACGGATGTGGGATTCCAGTAGCTCCCCCTTGTCTGTTTATTTGGGACTACGGGTGTGGGATTCCGGTAGATCCCCCTGCACAGTTATATGGAACTACGAGACTGCACCCGGTAGATTCCCCCAGTACTGAGTATTTACATTTGGGACTATGGAACGAGATTCCGATAGATCCCCGCGCACTATGAGTTGGACTACGGGATGCGATACTGGGAGATCGACTACAGGACGGTATCCTAGGAGATCCCCGATTGTTATTTTGGTGCTGAGCCATATTTCTTTCTGTGTTTACCTTGCCTCTGTAATAGTTGTTGTTGCCCTTTATATCTTGTGTTACTTTTACGGCTGTACTTATTTATATTGTTCTGTTCTACACTGTCGAATTTTATACTTTATTTAACCTCAATAGGGCCCTGACCTTCCTTGTCACTACCCGACCGAGGTTAGGCTTGGCACTTACTGAGTACCGTTGTGGTGTACTCATGCCCTTTCTGAACATGTTTTTCATATGCAGATCCAGGTACTTTGACTCAGTCCTATCACCCTTGAGACGAGGCGACTGCTCCAGAGTCTTCGAGGTATATCTGCCGCATCCGCAGACCGAGGAGTCCCTTTCCATTATATCTTGTAGTGATAGCCCTTCTATTTTCTTCTATTGATGTAGACATTCCGGAATTAGAGCATTTTTGTTATATTCGTAGCTTGTGATTCATGGGTTTCCGGGTTTTGGAAAAAATGTATTGGTTTTTAAGAGTTAATATTGTGTATGCCGAACGGCACTTTTACACATTGTTTTATTACTTTAATCCTATTTTAAATTGTTTTCTTCCGCAAATTTGGTTTATCTTCTGCATTTTAGGCTTACCTAGTCGTAGAGACTAGATGCCGTCACGATGGTTCACGGAGCGCGAACCGGGGTCGTGACAAGTTTGTATCAGAGCTCTAAGTTTATAGGAGCCATGAATCACAAGCCGGTTTATTAGAGTCTCACTGATTGGTACGGAGACGTCTACACTTATCTATGGGAGGCTATGTAACTATTAGGAAAACTTCCACTTCATTTGATTTCCTTGTCGTGCGAGATTTGATGTCACAATTCTAAACTTCTGCCTTCTATTCTCTCACAGATGGTGAGGACACGCGCTACCCAAGATGATCAGGCACCCGCGCCCCCTACTGCAGCTGTCAGAGGCCGGGGATGGGGTAGAGGCCGAGGACGCGCATGTGGTATAGCCAGAGCACCTGCGCGAGCTTCCACCAAGGTACCACCAGTAGTTCCAACCAGAGTCCGGGCACCTGATACGCCTATTACTACTACTACTCCAGCACTTCAGGAGACTCTGGCACAGTTCATGAGCATGTACACCACTTTGGCTCAGGCAGGGTTGCTTCCCCTTACTGCAGCTACGTCTCAGGTCGGGGGAGGGGCACAGACTCTTGCCGCTCGCACTCCTAAGCAGTGAGTGCATGTTGAGCAGGTCCCTGAGATTATTCCTGTATAGCCTACAGTCCGAGATCAGCCCAAGGACAGGGCAGCAGTTTCCGAGAATGAGCAGCTGAGGCTTGAGAGGTTCAAGAAGTACAAGCCTCCTATATTCAGTGGTCTAGCATCGGATGATGTTGTGGTATTTCTAGATGAGTTTTACCGCATTCTCCATACTATGGGTATATCAGGGTCGAGCGGGGTTTCCTTCACTACCTTCCAGCTTCGAGGAGCCGCCTATGAGTGGTGGCCCACCTATGAGTTAGACAGTCCGGATGAGGCTGCTTCACTGACTTGGACTCAGTTTTCAGATCTGTTCCTGAAAGAGTATGTTTCTCAGAGCCTCAAGGATGCATGGCGCGTAGAGTTTGAGCATTTGCGCCAGGGTGCTATGACTGTCTTAGAGTATGTTGTTTGTTACACTAGTTTGTCTAGACATACACCAGCCTTGGTTTCTACTATTCGCGAGAGGGTTCGTCGGTTTATTAAGGGCCTTATTCCCAACATCAGGTCTAGCATGGCTCGTGAGTTGGAGATGGATATTTCTTATCAGCAGGTGGTGGGAATTTCTAGGAGGATTGAGGTATGCATGCTAGGGAGAGAGAGGAGAGGGAGGCCAAGAGGTCTCGAGACTCGGGCCATTATTCTGGTGCCCGTGCCCCAGCTACAGGTCATCACGGTAGGGGTTATATGAGTTGCCCTGTTCATTCAGCTCTTCCACCAGCCAGTGGTATTCCAGCTCCTCCTAGGCCTTAGGAGCCTTATTATGCACCTCCAGTTTCTAGCGCGCCTCCCGCGTGGGGTGCTTTCAGAGGTCATTCCAGCAGACCTGGCCCGAGCCGGTCACATCCACCATGTCCTCCTAGAGCTTGTTTTGAGTGTGGTGACACACGCCATATGGTGACGGATTCCCCTAGACTTGGGAGGGGTGCACCTCCACAGACTTCTTAGGCACAACGTGCCCCGCAGAGTTCTCAAGCTATGATTACAGCTCCAGTTGCTACCCCACCTACTCATCCAGGTAGAGGTGGAGGTCGGGGAGGTAGAGGTTGCCCTAGAGGGGGAGGCTAGGACAGATACTATGCCCTTCCTGCCCGTACTAAGGTTGTTGCTTCCGATTCTGTCATCACAAGCATTATACTGGTTTGTCACAGAGATGCATCGGTTCTATTCGATCCAGGCTCCACTTACTCTTATGTGTCTTCTTATTTTTCTCTGTATTTGGGTGTACCTCGGGATTCTTTGAGTTCCCCTGTTTATGTTTCTACTCCTGTGGGAGATTCTCTTGTTATGGACCGCATTTATCGGTCGTGTTTGGTTTCTCTTAGTAGTTTTGAGACTAGAGCCGATTTATAGTTGCTCAGCATGGTAGATTTTGATATTATCTTGGGCATGGAAGGGTTGTCGTCCCATTATGCTATTCTTGATTGTCACGCCAAAACCGTGATGCTGACTATGCTAAGTGCACCGCATGTTGAGTGGAGGGGTACTTTAGATCACACTCCCAGTAGAGTTATTTATTTTCTTAAAGCTCAGTGTATGGTTGATAAGGGGTGTGACACGTATTTAGCTTATGTGAGAGATGTCAGTGTTGATACCCCTTCAGTTGATTTAGTCCCAGTAGTATGGGATTTTCCCAATGTGTTTCCAGCTGATCTTTCGGGCATACTGCCTGATAGAGATATTGATTTTGGCATTGATCTATTGCTGGGCACTCAGCCTATTTCTATTCCTCCGTATCATATGGCTCCTCCTGAGTTGATGGAGTTGAAGGATCAATTACAGGAATTGTTTGATAAGGGTTTTTATTCAGACCAATGTATCACCTTGGGGTGCTTCTGTCTTGTTTGTGAAGAAAAAGGATGGTTCTATGCGTATGTGTATTGATTATCGCTAGTTGAACAAGGTTACAGTGAAGAACCGTTATCCCTTGCCTCGTATTGATGATCTGTTTGACCAGCTTCAGGACGCATGAGTGTTTTCTAAGATTGACTTGCGCTCAGGTTACCATCAGTTGAAGATTCGGGAGCCAAATATCCTAGAGACTGCTTTCAGGACTCGGTATGGTCATTACGAGTTCCTTGTTATGTCATTTGGGCTGACCAATGCCCCAGCAGCCTTTATGCATTTGATGCACAGTGTGTTCCTGCCATATCTTGACTCATTCGTCATTGTCTTTATTGAGGATATTCTGGTGTATTCCCGGAGTCGGGAAGATCATGAGCAGCACCTGAGGACAGTGCTTTAGACCTTGAGAGAAAAGAAGTTATATTCTAAGTTCTCGAAATGTGAGTTTTGGTTGGACTCCGTGGCATTCTTAGGCCACGTGTTGTCAAGTGAAGGTATTCAGGTGGATCCGAAGAAAGTAGAGGCCATGCAGAGTTGGACCAGACTGTCCTCAACTACAGAGATCCGTAGTTTTCTTGGCGTGGCGGGTTATTACCGTCGTTTTGTTGAGGGGTTTTCATCGATTGTAGCCCCTATGACTAGACTGACCCAGAAAGGTGCTCTGTTCCAGTGGACGGAAGAGTGTGAGGCGAGCTTTCATAAGCTCAAGACAGCTTTGACTACAACCCCAGTTTTGATATTGCCTACAGGTTCGGGGTCTTACACCATTTATTATGATGCCTCGAGGATTGGTCTTGGAGCGATTTTGATGTAGGACGGTAGGGTGATTGCCTACGCGTCCAGATAGTTGAAGGTTCACAAGAAGAATTATACGGTCCACGACCTTGAGTTAGCTACCATTGTTCACGCCTTGAAGATCTGGCATCATTATTTGTATAGTGTTCCTTGTGAGATTTATACTGATCATCGGAGCTTGCAACACCTATTCAAGCAAACGAGTCTAAATTTGTGCTAGAGGAGATGGTTAGAGTTGCTGAAGGACTATGATATCACTATTTTGTATCACCCGGGAAAGGCCAATATGGTGGCCGATGCCTTGAGTCGCCGGGCAGAGAGTTTGGGAAGTTTGGCTTATTTACCAACATCGGAGAGACCTATGGCGATGGATGTTCAGGACTTAGCCAGCCAGTTTGTGAGATTAGATCTTTCGGAGCCTAGTCGGGTTCTAATTTGTGCGGTTTCTCGGTCATCCTTATTTGATCGTATCAGGGAGTGTCAATATGATGACCCTCATTTTCTTGTCCTCAAGGGCAAGGTTCAGCACGGTGATGCCAGAGATGTGACTATCGGTGATGATGGGGTATTGAGGATGCAGGGTCGGATTTGTGTACCCAATGTTGATGGGCTTCGGGAGTTGATTCTAGAGGAGGCCCACAGTTCGCAGTATTCCATCCATCCGGGTGCCGCGAAGATATATCAGGATTTGAGGCAGCACTATTGGTGGAGGCGGATGAATAAGGATATAGTTGGATTTGTAGCTCGGTGCCTCAACTGTCAGCAGGTGAAGTATGAGCACCAGAGACCGGGTGGGTTGCTTCAGCAGATAGAGATTCCGGAGTGGAAGTGGGAGCGGATCACCATGGACTTTGTAGTTGGGCTCCCACAGACTTTGAGAAAATTTGATGCAATTTGGGTGATTGTGGATCGGCTGACCAAGTCTGCGCACTTCATTCCTATGTGTACTACCTATTCTTTGGAGCGCCTAGCGGAGATTTATATCCGGGAGATTGTTCGTCTGCATGGTATTCTAGTGTCCATCATTTCAGATAGAGGTACTCAGCTCACATCACGGTTTTGGAGGGCCGTTCAGCATGAGTTGGGTACTCGGGTGGAGTTGAGTACAGCATTTCACCCTCAGATGGACGGACAGTCCGAGTGCACTATTCAGATTCTTGAGGATATGCTCCGTGCGTGTGTGATTGAGTTTGGAGGGTCTTGGGATCAGTTCTTGCCATTGGCAGAGTTTGCCTACAACAACAGCTATCAGTCCACCATTCAGATGGCATCGTATGAGGCTTTACATGGTAGGCAGTGTAGATCCCCGGTGGGTTGGTTCGAGCCGGGCGAGGCTAGATTGTTGGGCACAGACTTGGTTCAGGATGCTTTGGAGAAGGTCAAGGTGATTCAGGATAGACTTCGTACAGCCTAGTCCCAATAGAAGAGTTACGCGGACCAGAAGGTTCGTGATGTTTCCTATATGGTTGGGGAGCGGGTTCTACTTCGGGTTTCGCCTATGAAGGGCGTTATGAGATTCGGGAAGAAAGGAAAGTTGAGTCCGAGGTTTATTGGTCCTTTTGAGATATTGCGGCATGTTGGAAAAGTTGCTTATGAGCTTGTCTTACCTCCCAGCTTGGTAGGAGTTCATCCGGTATTTCATGTTTCGATGCTCCGGAGGTATCACGGTGATCCGTCGCACGTGTTGGATTTCAGTTCAGTCCAGTTGGACAAGGATCTATCTTATGTTGAGGAGCTGGTGACAATATTGGTCGGGCAGGTTAGAAAGCTAAGGTCGAAGAACATTGCATCGGTAAAGGTTCAGTGGCGGGGTCAGTCGGTCGAGGAGGCGGCCTAGGAGACCGAGTAGGATATGCGCAACCGTTACTCTCATCTTTTCACTACTTCAAGTATGTCCCTATGCTCGCTCTAGGATGAACGAATGTTTAAGTGTAGGAGGATGTGACGACCCGACCAGTCGTCTTAAGAATTAACGTCCCGATCCCCTATTAACTGCTTTCCCCGTGTTTATTTCTGCTAATTTGATTTGCCTGGATGTTCAATTTTGAGTTTCGGTGAGTTTTGGGACACTTAGTCCCTAAATAAGAGCTTAAATGTTGGAAATTTGACCATAGTCAGAACAGTGTAAAGACGGCCTCGGAATGGAATTCTGATGGTTCTGTTAGCTCCATTGGGTGATTTCGGGCTTAATGGCGTGTTGGGATTGTGTTTTGGAGGTCCGTAGCTAATTTAGGCTTGAAATGCCGAAAGGTTGAATTTTGAAGTTTCCGGTTCGATAGTGAGATTTTGATCCAAGGGTCGGAGTGGAATTCCCGAAGTTGGAGTAGCTCTATATGTTGAATGTGACGTGTGTACAAAATTTCAGGTCATTCGGATGAGGGTTGGTAGACTTTTTTATCGAAAACATATTTTTAGAGTTTTGGAGTTCTTAGGCTTGAATTCGGGGTTGATTCGTCGTTTTGATGTTGTTTTAGGTGTTTTAAGGATTGGTATAAGTTTGGATAGGGGTATTGTACTTGTTGGTGCCTTTGGTTGAGGTCCCTGGGGCCTCGTGATGATTTCGGATGGTTGACGGAAGGATTTTGAGTTTGGAGTTACAGCTGAAGCTATAACTACTGTCATAACCGCATATGCGGTTGAGAGGCCGCAGGTACGACTCACGCAGATGCGGAATGCAGCCATAGAAGAGGCAGATGAGGAAGGGGCCAGGAACCACGGAAGTGGCATATGTCACAGGAGCGGCTGAGAGGTTTTAAGTGAGAACCGCAGAAGCGGTATCGCAGATGCAATGGGTGGACCGCAGATGAGGGATTGCTGGGCAGAACATATAAATAGTTGCCTTCGCGAATTTGAGCTATTCTCACCATTTTCATCCGGGAAGTGAGCTTTTGGGGAGATTTGTGAGAGGGAATTCAAGGGAACTTCGAGAGGAAAGATTCTTGGAACCTAAACTCGTTATTGAGGTGATTTTTATCATTATAAACATGAAAATTTAAGGAAAATCAGTGGTAATTTGGGGGTTAGTGCTTGACTAATTAGAGACCTTTGAGTGATAATTTGAGGGACAATTTGAGATCCGATTTTGGTACTTTTGGTATGACTGAACTCATGCGAGTGTGAGAATTCTGGAAATGTAAATTTTACTTGATTCCGAGATGTGGGCCTGAGGGGCGTTTTTGTCATTTTACCTAATTTCGTGTATTAGCTTAGAATTTCTTTGTAGAGTCAGTTACTTGAAGTGTTATTTACATTATGAAATTGAATTGAATAGATTTGGGTCATTTGGAGTCAAGTACTCATGGCAAGAGTGTGGTTTCGGATTGATTTGAGCTGGTTCGAGGTAAGTGGCTTGCCTAACCTTGTGTGGGGGACCTTCCCCTTAGGATTTGGTATTACTATTAATTGAAATACCTTGTACGTGAGGTGACGAGTGAGTACTTGTGCTAATTATTGAAAATTCGGTTTTCATTAAATAATTACTAGTATGTTTCTTTTCCTGTTTATATTACCTGCACTTAAAGCATGTTATTAGCTTAGGAAAGTATGTCTAAGTGTTTTAATTGCCTTATTTGCTCAACTACTTACCTGAATTCTGTGCAGCATGCTAGGCTAGGATTACTTGTTTGCCTTAATATGAAATTGACATTTCCTGAATATTTTCCTGATGTTGTTGTATAATTACATTTGGGGCTACAGATGTGGGATTCCGGTAGCTCCCTCTTGTCTGTTTATTTGGGACTACGGATTGTAGGATTCCGGTATCTCCCCCTTGTCTGTTTATTTGGGACTATGGATGTGGGATTTCGGTAGATCCCCCTGCACAGTTATATTGAACTACAGGACTGCACCCGGTAGATTTCCCCAGTACTGGGTATTTACATTTGGGACTACGGAATGAGATTCCAGTAGATCCCCGCGCACTATGAATTGGACTACGGGACGGGATCCCAGGAGATCCATTGGATATGTATATTTGGGATTACAGGACGGTATCCTGGGAGATCCCCGATTGTTATTTTGGTATTGAGCCGTATTTCTTTCTGTGTTTACCTTGCCTCTGTAATAGTTGTTGTTGTCCTTTATATCTTGTGTTACTTTTACGGTTGTACTTATTTATATTGTTCTGTTCTACACTGTTGAACTTTATATTTTATTTAACATCAGTAGGGCCCTGATCTTCCTTGTCACTACTCGACCGAGGTTAGGCTTGACACTTACTGAGTATCGTTGTGGTGTACCCATGCCCTTTCTGTGCATGTTTTTCATGTGCAGATCCAGGTACTTTGACTCAGTCCTATCGCCCTTGAGTAGGCGACTGCTCTAGAGACTTTGAGGTATATCTGTCGCGTCCGCAGACCGAGGAGTCCCTTTCCATTCTATCTTGTAGTGATAGCCCTTCTATTTTCTTCTATTGATGTAGACAGAAGTTAGAGCATTTTTGTTATATTCGTAGCTTGTGATTCATGGGTTTCCGGGTTTTGGAAAAAATATATGGGTTTTTAAGAGTTAATATTGTGTATACCGAGCGGCATTTTTAAACACTGTTTTATTACTTTATTCCTGTTTTAAATTGTTTTCTTCCGCAAATTTGGTTTATCTTCCGCATTTTAGGCTTACCTAGTCGTAGAGATTAGGTGTCATCATGATGATTCACGGAGGGCGAACCAGGGTCGTGACAAAAACTAAAAATCTCGTCCCTCAGCTTTTTGTCCAGGCACAAGTGTCGCAAATATGACATGAGGTTTGCAAATGCGAACCTCACAAATGTGAGAAAATTATTGCAAAAGCGAAATGCCTGCCATTCATGTTGTCATTGCAAATGCGACGACTTATTCGCAAACACGAACGGTGGACCATCGCAAAAGCGATCAGAATGATCACAAATGTGATTACTGCTAAGCCCAGCTCCCCTTCGCAAATGCGAACACAGGGTTCACAAATGCGTTCCCAATAGACTAGAATCAAACATAGAAAATGTCGCTTATATCGCAAATGCGAGACCTGAAGCTTCTCTGCAAAACCAACAGAACTTAAACTTTATCATACACTCTAGAACAGGTCCGAAACTCACCCGAGCCCTCGGGGATCCAAACCAAACATCAACACAAGTCTAAAAATATAACACGAACTCGCTCACTCGATCAAATCATCAAAATAACATCCAAAACCATGAATCGGACCTCGAAAACACATGAAATCAACATGAAACTCAAGAACTTCTAAAAACACAACCACAACTGATTCCTATCAAATCAACTCGGAATAACGCCAAACGTTACGGACAAGTTCCAAATGAAGAACGGATCTATTCCAAGTCCCGAAGCACAAATAAAAACACGATAGCTATGAAGTCAACCTACAATCAAAATTATCAAAATTCTAAGCCTTTAAATTGCCTACTTTTGGTAAAACAGCGCAAATCAACGATGGACCTCCGAATTCGGTTCCGGGCATACGACCAAGTCCAAAATCATGATACAAACTTATCTGAGACATCAAAATACCTCTACGAGGTTGTTTTCACAAAAGTTAAACCTCGGTCAACATTTTCAACTTAAGCTTCTAAAGTGAGAATCAATCATCCAAATCCATTCTGAAACATCCGAAAATCATCTCTGACTATGCACGCAAGTGATAATTCACAATATGAAGCCACTCAAGACCTCAAACTAGTGAAAAGAACCTTAAAGCTAAAAACGACCGATTGGGTCGTTACATTCTAATAGCACATAATTCATTGAACCGGCTATGTTTGTTATGAGCATGTCATATCTTCGACATGGACAATAAGAACGCGCTCACTTTTCTGGTGGTTCTTTCATCACATATTCAAAAGTCTTCTTATCAACTTTTCTATCTCTGACATGTAGAGAT
Source organism: Nicotiana sylvestris (assembly GCF_000393655.2). Taxonomy (NCBI): domain Eukaryota; kingdom Viridiplantae; phylum Streptophyta; class Magnoliopsida; order Solanales; family Solanaceae; genus Nicotiana; species Nicotiana sylvestris. The sequence goes on along the minus strand of NC_091068.1, from coordinate 88,387,540 downwards.
CAAATTCTTCGCGCATGTAAACTCTTGCAGCGCTTTGAAAAAGTTTTATGACCTCACTTTTCACTTTCCTTCGCTTTAGGTTCTGCTCCAAATGATAGATACAAATCTCATGGTGCCTTTTAGGATATACCTTTGCAATGCCATGTACAATAAATTGGTGGCTATATAATAAAATATTTAAATTGTCACGTCTTCCATTTGCATTGTGAAGCTCACTAAAGTACCACTCATATGAGTTATTATTTTCGAATTCTGCAATCTCAAAGGCAAGGGGGAATATGTGGTTATTTGCATCTTTTGAAACTGAAATCATTAAAACATCATGATATTTTGACTTCCAAAAAGTTGCAACAACAATCACTGGTCTACAATGATTCTAACCAGCTATTGATGACCTATATGCATAATACATATAAAAAAACCTAAAAAAATAAATCAAATTTCAAAGCTGCTACTAAATTACAAGACAATGAGTCCTTAATATTTACACTACATACATGAAGTTATGGACAGAATATCCTAAAGTTTATCACTATAAGGTGCATATTCAGGACACTTTGTCCTTATATTTACACAACATACATGAAGTTAAGGACAAGATATCATAAACTTTATCAATAGAAGGTGCAAATTCAGGATACTTTATCCTTAATATTTACACTGCACACATAAAGTTAAGGACAAGATGTCTTAAAGTTAATCAATAGAAGCTGCAAATTCAGGATACCTTATCCTTAATATTTACATAGCACTCATAAATTTAAGGGCATGATGTCCTAAACTTTATCAATAGAAGGTGCAAATTCAGGACACTTTGTCCTTAATATTTTAGGACTCATGAAATTTAGTTGTAGCAATTCATATATACATATCAGATGAAATAACTAATAAACTCATCTTGATTGTTTACCTATTGTTCTCGTCTCTCTTTATGTTAGTGTATATTCCCGGCTTTTTACTTTTCATCATGTACAAGTATGAAGATAATAATTCATAATTTTCTTCAAGGGTTCCTCTTATGAGAGTTGAAGCATGTTGAGTAGCATGCCACTCCTTGTGATATCCAATGTCTAGTCCATGCAATTTTTGCATTTCTGCCATGAATAAGCTGGTGTAACTTCAAACCTAGGGTCTTAAAGATTGTCAATAATGTAATCACTTATCAACTTTGAAGTTGCATGCCTTTGATCAACTTTCATAGAGTTAACTGAGAAATCATGATTTTTCTCAACCTTTACTATCTAGAATAATGTTGAATCTTTAATTCTGAAAGCACACACACACCACCCACATATTTCAGCATTGCATTTTAAAGTTATCTTGTTGAACTTGATCTAACAACCTTAAATTAAAAATGTCCTTTAATTGTGTCACGACCCAATTTACCCTCCGTTGGGTATCGTGATGGCACCCAGTCTTAGGGACTAGGTAAGTTAACATTTACTGAATATCAACAATAATAAAGAAAGTCTAACAGTCTCGATATAGAAATCTTTACAGAATTTATATTTTTTCAAAACCGGTAGTACAAATCATAAGCTCTACAAAGTTTACTACAAATTCTAATTACAACTGTTTGGAAGTAAGTAAAACAGTGTGAATACAAAAAATAGGAAGGTGACTCCGAAGCCAGCGAACGCTACAACAGGTTTACCTTGAGTCTCCATAGCAATGTACCACATAGCTACTAATGATCCAATACCTAGATCTGTACAAAAAAATTGTACATAAGTATAGTATGAGCACACCACAGCGGTGCCCAGTAAGTATCAAGACTAACCTTGGTGGAGTAATGACGAGAACAGTCAAGACACCTACTGGTCTAATAAAATAAACGAATATAAGTATAGGAACAATAGAACATGATATCTATATAAAGACTACGTAATTTGGCTAACAATACAGTAACTGCAATACGGAAGGAAACAGCAAGTAATAGCGGAACACCATAATAAGGACATAGAAGAGTGAACAGAAACACAACCCAAATCCGAAATCACAAATACAGTAAAGACAAGTAATAACTCAGCAACTACGATAGTTTTCACATCAGGTCTTAGCCAACAAACTCCAATAAATTAGTTAAAACCTTCAAGTATAAATATTTCACCCATAAGTTTTTGAATAGAAATCTTTAGAATATAATCCTTCCCAATAAGGATATTTCGAAATATACTTCCTTCAAATAAAGATTCTTCAAACATAGTTCTTTCAAGATAAATACTTTTCGAATTTAAACTTTTCAAATAAATATCCTTCGAATATAAGTCACCCTGTGACACCTCATCTCATAATTATACAATACGGGTCTTAATATCTGAATCCTAACACTTGGCATCTTGTTCCCTCATTATACCTCATAACTGCACTAATGATTCACGTGCCAAATAGAGCCATTTTCACATGGAAGGCAAGTAAACAAGGGTGTGTGTCTATACTCGGCAATATCAAGAAAACCTCTTATCTGATAAGGGTGCTTAGCTACATGTATGCCTGTGCAAGTGTCCTAATATAGTTCATACCAGCTAGTAAGTATAAGGAAGAAAGCGGACATCACGTAGAATGTTTAAAAGAATGTAAGCATAGAAGATTAGCAGCTCAGAACACAGATATAACAATAGGGGATCTCCCGGAATACCGTTCCGTAGTCCCAAAGTAAATATGCAGTGTTGGGGGATCTTCCGAAATACCGTTTTGTAGTCCCAAAGTTAATATGCAGTACATGGGGGATCTCCCGGAATATCATTTCGTAGTCCCAAAGTAAATATGCAGTGCAACCAACAGAGATAACAATTACAGCACGACAGAAACCCCGTGCATCACCATAACAAGTACAACAACAACAACAACAATGACAATAATACAAAGTACGACAAGTAAATCAGCTTAAGAACTTTAAATCACAAAGAAACGGTAGAACTCCTTCACAAGGAATAACCACAGTAAAGAATGCTAGGCGTAAGAGAACAACTCAATAAAAGGGAACTAATATGCCACAACGATTCCACAATATACAGTTCAGCAACGAGAAACCTAACACGAGTCAAATAGTTCCAAATAAGGATAAGTCAACTAAAATATGGATATCTATACTTCTTTTAAGGTTTGGCAATTATGAAGAATATTCCACAATTCAATTAAAGCTAGACAACAGAAAGATAATCATAGCCTCAATTAAGACTAACAATTAAAGGAAGAGATGATGATAATTTCAATTAAAGATAAGCAGTTGTGAAATATAGCATGACAATAGAAGAGGTAAAATCTTCAATTAAGTCAAATAAGAGTCAAATAGGCAATAAGAGTGAATCCTAAAGCAATTAATTCTAATTTAAGCATGTAGAGGTGAAACTAGTAAATAGAAACTTAGTCATATCAAGAACAAATTCATAAACAGTGAATATAAGGACCTAAGAACCTAAAAGGTCAGCTTTCCACAAATAAGTCTGAGTACGCACTCGTCACCTCGCATACACGGGCTACAATCAACATAGAAGACTCAAATCCTAAGGGAAAATCTCCCACATAAGATTAGGAGGGATACTTACATCAAAGAAGACAAACTGATACTCTAAAATGCACTTCTCGGGTGAAAAGACCTCCGAACGGCTCAAATCCAACCAAAATAACTTCAAAGCACAAATAAAACTCATAAGAAACTATTCTAAATCATAAAGTCTCAATCTTTAACAAAATCCAAAAATCGGTCCAAAAGTTGACCCCCGGGCGCGGGCCTCAAAACCCGACAAATTTCACAAAAATCGAATACTCATTCTAATACGAGTTCAACCATATAAAAATTATCAAATTCTGATATCATTTCATCCCTCAAATCATGATTTTTTATTTTGAAAACTTTCTTCAAAAACCAACATTTTCCTCAACTCAAAATACAAATTAAATGATAAAAATTAAGATAAAATCATGGAATATATTAGATATTAGGTGAAGAACACTTACCCAATCGATTTTCTTGAAAACCCCAAAAAGAAGCACCCAAACTCAAAATATAAAGAAAATGGCCAAACCCTCGATTTAAATGATTATACCCAGCACTTCCGTATCTGCGGACACATAAGCGCATCTGTGCTATCGAATTTGCGGGCAGACATTCGCATTTGCGAACTTGACTTACAAGCCTAGGTCCGCATTATGCGGCGCCGCAAAAGCAATAACAAGAGCGCAGAAACGGACTTCTTCGCAGATGCGATAGATCAACTGCAAAAGCGGTTACGCACCTGTGTTCCAGCATTTGTAGAAACGAGCTAGCTTCTAGGCCTCAAAGATCGCAAATGTGATCAGGCTCACGCAGAAGCGGAGCCGCACCTGCGCTCCAAAGTCGTAGGTGCGAAAACACCAGAATCATATATATTCAAAACCATGCAAAACATCTGAAACTGTTCGAAACACACACGAGGCCTCCGGAACCCCAGTCTAAACACACAAACAAGTTCTATAAGTTAACACAGACTCGCTCGAGGTCTCAAATCACATCAAACAACTTTAGAAATGCAAATCACGCCATGAATCAAACTTATGAACTTTCAAATCTTCCAACTTCTAAAACTCGCGCCAAAACCTATCAAATCAACCCGAAACGACTCCAAATTTTGCAGACAAGTCCAAAATAACATAACGGAGCTGTTCCAACTCCCGGAATCGCATTCCGACCACAATATCATAAAAGTCAACTCTTGGTCAAACTTCTCCATTTTTCAAACTTCAACTTTTCCAACTTTCGCCGAAATGCTCCAATTTACCCTACGGATCTTCAAATCCAAAACCAGACGCACGCCTAAGTCCAAAATCACCATACAAAACTGTTGAGGTCATTGAAAACTTATTCCAGAGCCGTTTACTCAAAAGTCAAATTCCTGTCAAATTCTCACCGCTTAAGCTTCCAAAACTAGATTCCTTCTCCCAATTCGACTCCGAATCATTCGGTAACTGAATTCAACCATGCACGCAAGTCGATACACATAAGATGAAGCTATTCAAGATCTTATGCCTCCAAACAGAGCTTAAATTCTCAAAATGACTGGCCGGGTCATTACAAATTGCTATGTTCGAAAAGAAGTTAATTATTTTCTTCTTCTTTTTTGTCAAATATTGATCCCACTTTTATTTCATCCAAAGAAGCATTTTTTCTCAATATTGTTGTTGAGGATTCTTTTTGTTTCGACCTTGACCTTCATCTAATTAGTTGGGTAGAAGATTTCTCAGCAAATTCTTCAATTACTGGTGCATTCTCTAAGATTTGAATACCCAAATCTTGTTGGTTGTAAATTTATATAATGCTTTGTCCTTCCATTTGAATAGAATTGAATGTTTGAAACACTCCTTCAATTATTGGTTCAGGTTTGACCATATCTATTTTTATTATCTGTTGGCATTTGTCTTATTTGTTTTGTTGAGTTTCTATGTTGACTTGTTCAAAGGTTCTTGCAGAGCAAAAAACTCTTTCCGAAACATCAACAATGAAACGACAGCCTTTTAAGAGTGAAACTTTTCAGTAACTCTATATATGTTTGAAGATATTCATCTTTAGTTACAAGCATTTCCTTGCTTGTTCCCAGGTTGATATCAAACGATATCATTGCTTCAAATTTGCGTCTATCCAATCCAATAACTTCAAAGACCTAGTTGAAGAAATATTCAAATCGAATTGCCTCAGGTACAAGAACAAACTTTGTTTGATGATCCAGTTACTTATAGTTTGCGGTTCATTTTCCATTGAAAGCAACAATAATACATATTGTATCCATCATGCAAGTCAAGAAAAAGGTAAAATTCATGACACTTTGTACTTAATATTTACACTGCACATATGAAATTAGGACATGATGTCCTAAAGTATATCAATAGAAGGTGCAAATTCAGGACACTTTGTCCTTAATATTTAAACAACATTTATGAAGTTAAGGACACGATGTCCTAAATTTTATCAATAGAAGCCGCTAATTCAGGATACACTTTGAACTTAATATTTACACAGCACTCATAAACTTAAGGACACGATGTCCTCAACTTTATCAATTGAAGGTGCTAATTTAGGACATACTTTGAAACTAATATTACATAATGAAGTTTTAAGTTTGTTATATCATCAAATTAACAGATACTAATACCAAATATTAATTTCGAATACATAATATTATAAAAAATATTGAATACATACTGTCAAAGGGGAAATCTGCCCAAACAAACAAAAGCATATGGAGATATCTGAAGGTTTATGAACACAATTGATTAAAAAGCTAAAAAATTAATTAGAACTTACTTTTTTGTGGATAATCTTATGTGATTTTATGGTGAAATAGGAGGAGAAAGCAGAACTCTCCCGTTTAAAATAGGAGGAGAAAGGTTTACGGCTATCTCATAATCTTATGTGATTTTGACGAAGTTGATCGAGTCGAGAAACGAGGGTTTATGCAGCGAAGCAACTTGAGTTATTATAACTCTAGCACAAGGGTATTTTTGTTTGATCGGGTAAAAATCTATTAAATCACTGGTTGAATATTAAATACATTTTAAATAGTGGCTTAAGAGAATACATTTCTAAATAGTGGCTAACAGTGCTCTTCCCCTGAAAATCGTAAAAATAGCGCGGGCTAGCCAGTTTTCGGACTGATCATTCAAAAATAGCCAGCGTTTGCAAAGTCATTGAAAAATAGCCACTATTTTGCTGCAATAGGGACCGGTCCAGCATAATATACTAGAGATCGGTGCACCTGTGTATGAACTTCCAGCATATTATGCTGGAACTCCAACACGCGAAAAGTTCCAGCATAATATACTGGAGATTGAAGTACCTGTATATGAACTTCCAGCATATTATACTGGACCGGTATATTATACTGAACTCCAGTATATTATGCTGGAGTTCCAGTATACGTATGCTGGAACTCCATTATAATATGTTGGAACTCCATTATAATTATGCTGGAACTACATTATAATATATTGGAGTTTCAATATACGTATGCTGGAACTCCAGTATATTATGCTGAAATATTTTCCGAATTTTGAACAGTGTTTTCGTTCAGATTTATCTTTACATAAAAAGTGGCTAAATTTCGATTACTTTTGAAATGTGACTATTTTTAAATGACCACTTGTAAATCTGGCTATTTTTGAATTTCTCCCCTGAAAATCCTAATAAATTACCTTGGCCCAAACCTCAGTCAGCCCAATTCTCATTCTATAACCCAATTAATAATGCCCAAATTTTAATTGCCAGCAGCTCTATCAAACCCTCCTTTCCTTTTCACTTCTTCTTCCTCATATTTATCTGCACTAAACTCCTCTGATTTTATTTCTGAAATTCAACTGTATGTTTTCTCACGACTTATAATATGAGCCTTAATGGATTTCCTTATTCTTGTATCAAATATTTTTCTTTTTCTCATTGGTTTTGATGTGGGTCTTTTACAATTGCTTTGTTTTGCTGATTTTAGGCGGTTCTCTGTAGTTGCTCCTTGGGTAAAAGGTGAAATCTTTGAAAAAATAGTTCATTGTTGGTTCAGTGAATCAATTAATAAAAAATGTCATCGTTCAAGAATGCTATTCCTAGACGAGCTCATAAGGAGCGAGCTCAGCCGTAAGTGACTCTCTAATTACTTTCATATATACTAATTTCTATGCTTTGAGTTGCTTTAGCTTAATCTGATTTGGGGTTGCGCTGTAAATTTTATCAGACAAGCAAGGAAAAAATTTGGGTTGCTCGAGAAACACAAAGATTATGTGGTTCGGGCCACAGCATTCCACAAAAAGGAGCTAGCTTTACAGGTAAATTTGTTTTTTGTTCTACAAGGAATTGAACGGGTTAGAAGTTAGAAGAAAATATAAATATGAAATTAGTTGAATTAGACTTAGCAGTTGGCAGTCCATGAAAAATTGAAATATTTTATAGCTTCAAACGTGATTGCGACATGAATAAGCTATAAGGGTTGTGTGATATTTGCCCCCAGGTCTTAGTTCAAGTGGCAAAGGTGGGGAGGGACTTGTGACTTAGGTCAGTGGTCACAGATTCGAGCCCTGTGCCATGCGAATCAAGCCTGCTATTTAGGTAAAGATGGGTAGAGGAGCGGGCCCATTATTACTGAGTTTCAAAGGCTGCGGTTGGTCCAAAAGGTTGGCCCCCGACATATTTCTCGGTCATAAAGAAAAGGTTATGTGATATATGCTGCAAGGTCCAACTTTGTTATTCCACTGAAGAAATAGAAAGAAAGGATGGAAGAAGGAATGAAAGTCAGCCTGCCACAATGGGGTTTTTCCAGTTTATTTGTATTAAAAGATCACAATCCTTGGTTGTGTTTGAAAGTAGTCAATTTGAAGGGATTCTTAAATGTTCTTTTGTTTTTCCTTTGGTTGTACCTTAATCTCTTGCCCTCAGGGATTTGTTACATTATAGTTGATCTGATGTGTGTATAATACTACTATTTGTTATTTGCTCTACAGAAACTCAAGGAAAAAGCAGCATTTCGGAATCCAGATGAGTTCTACTTCAAGATGGTTAAAGCAAAAACTGTTGGAGGAGTGCATAGATTGGAGTAAGATATGAATAATCATATTTGTTAGTTGAGGTAATTTCTTCCTCAATCGTGATTGACCTGAATTGTTGGACACTGTTTCAATGTTTGCAGGAGCCAAGTAAATAAATACACTCAAGACGAACTCATGCTAATGAAGACTCAGGATATAGGCTATATTTTACAGAAAGTTCAGTCTGAGAAAAAGGTTTGGTGTTGCCTATTGTGGTTCATGCTGTAATTTACTCTCTCTCTCTCTCTCTCTCTGCAGAGAATTGAGAGCTATCTCCCTTCCTTCTTGTCAATAACTCTTATTCTGTGCAGAAAATTGAAAAGTTAACTGCTATGCTGCACTGTCTTGATGATCAGCCATCAAATAGACGTATTTACTATGCCGAAGACAGGTTAGAATTTAGAAATAAGACCTCTTGAATGTCTTAACCCCTCTTTGCACATTCTGTGTCCAGGATTGGAAAAATGTGGCTTTACAGTCTTGTTTTAATGTGCCTAATACAATCACGTTTTGAACTATCTTCTTGATTGCCATTGAATTGACAACTTGCATTCAATTTTTAGCTTTCTTCATGTTCATGGGTTGAAAGCTCATTGAACTTCAGAAAATGGTTGAAGTTTACCATATGACTAAATGACTCATTTGGAGATATCTATTTGATAATCATTTATTGACCTGACAAACTGCATTTAGTGTTTAGCTTTCTTCGTGAATTGAAACTTCATCACTTGATCTATGTTGACTTTTGATATATGACCAATTGAGCCGTGTCTATGGAGGACTAATGATTTCCTACTGTTTGGTAGTATTTTTTCTAAAATAATCTCCTCACATTACCTCCCTCTGGTTTCATTTGTCCTAATAAAGCAGCAATAGCATGCATATTTCTAAATAGCACTCATGGCTGAGCCTAAGACCGGCAAACGAGCCGGGCCCGGGCCTAAACGGGCCTCGTGGGCCGGTCCTATGTGGTCCCGGGTTTCGTGGGCTTTTGGAGGTAACCGGACCAGGACCGTGACCACGAACTAATGGTCCCGGGCCTATTTTTTTATCCAAGGCAATTTCTTGTAAATTATATAGCTTATATATATTATATATACTATATCTATATCTATAATATATATATATATATATTAAGATGAACTCGGTATCAAAGTTGCAAATTAAAGTTTACATTTAATACTTCAAATTAAAGTTCAATGCCTTCAACATAATAATTCAAATTAATCTAACAAACTAAAACATTAAGCATAATACGTCTAATAATTTTAAAATAACACAAATTGTCTCAAATCAACTTAAAATCTTAAATACGAATGTCTGGAAAACGCGCAAGGCAACTCTTTATATGCCTCCTTAAAGAGCCTGTGCCCTCCAACTTTGGATGATGAGTGAAGACTCGACCATAATTCTTGCACTTTATTATGTAAACTTCTTCATTTTCTTCTACCACATTAAAGTGTTCCAAAACAAATGGGCGCACTCTAGAATTACCGGGCATGATTTAACTTGAATTAAGAATTTGAGTTTGAGAAATGAGGGATGAGTGAAGACTTGAATACTTCAATTTGAGTTTGAGAAATGAGAGAGATTGATGATTTTGTGAGAAAAATGAAAGAATGAGGGGGTATTTATAGTTGAAAATAGGGAAAAAGTGTAATTATAAAAGGTTTGGGGTTAAAACAAAGTTGGGGGGGTTAAATGGCTATTTTAGAAAGCCCAAACGACTATTTTTGCAGGCCAACAGCCATTTTTTAAATGTTACAACGGCTAAAAAAAAATTTTGGATTTTTTTTTAATTTTTAAAAATAGCCATTGGGCCCGGTTAGGACCGGTTGAACCGGCCCACTTAGCACCCGGTCCCGGGCCCAAACGGTCCGGTCCTAACGGGCTTCTTCAAGGAACCGGCTCACTTAGTAGGCCCACCTCCCCTCGTCCCGGGCTTAAACGGTTAGGCCCGTTTAGGCCCACTACCCATATGGGCTCGTTGGCCTGGGCCGGACCCGGGCCTAACCGGCCCACATGCCAGCCTTAGCTGAGCCTCTCGAGAGCCTGAATTAATACTTAATTGTTGAAACTAGCTAAACTTGGACTCTTGAAAAATAAAAGGCAAAACAAAAATTAAGTAACAGAAATATTTAATCGTTTTAACTCTTAGCGGATCTCAGTGTCAAGGTTGAATCGTGCAACAGGATTTCACCCTTCCAGGATTTGTAGTTTTCAATATCTTTTCTTTTCTTACAGCTTATAACTTGGTTTACTTAGCCTCAAACGATTAGAGCTTGCCATTTTCTTCATCTTTTATCACTTTTTTGGTTCTCTATTCTCAAATTCCCACCTTTTTGAGAAAGTGGATCACATGAGGCCATATAGGGGATGCTTAAGAGCTTTATATAGAATCTACTATAATCATTTTGGACAGCCGGGAACAAGATTGATTTAGTATATCGTACACCTTGCATTTTGGTGTTTACGTTAGATTAGAGTTCTTTTAATTCCTTGGACTCTGACCGCGGCTTCCTGCGAGATGGCATATTTCATGTGTATTTCACTTTAAATTTGCTGTTTCTGTTAAAATATATTTTTCATGCTGCAGTTTCTTATTCAAATTCCTTTCTTTATTTTGTTTATTTACAGGGAGGAGGCAGAAGAGCTAGCATCTAAAGCTTCAGAACATTGTAATCTGGATGCTTATGGGAACTTGCCTAGTAGTATTAGAAGGTAATGTCAGCTTTTTCCTCTTATGTTGTAAAGTAGATTAATGTATTTTGTTTTGAACTTGTATAAGATTTAACCTTTGAGCAATCGATTTAGAATTCGTCAAGCATTTTCCCTTTTGAGTGATGCGTAAATGTTTTCATTATTATGATGATTTTGACACTGGATCCTAAATTCCCTTATAAGAACAGGTAATCGGCTATGCGCCCCTAGGGCTTTGGTCTAGTGATAACTGATAAGAGCGCAACTTGCGACATGTGGGTTAGGCGCACGTCACGGCTTCGGATCTTGCCGCAAACAAAAGCCTGGTATTTAAGTGGATATGGGTAGAAGGATGGCTCATTATCCACTGAGTTTTGAACCTTGTGTCATTGGCTGTCAGATATTTCTTGGTAGTGTGATTACAGATATATGGTTCAATGTGTCTCCTTAATTGATTAGCATTGGATGACGGTTCACTATTTCTCTTTCGGATTTAAGAACTTACTAGTTTACTGATTTGTAGAAGAATACATCAATTGCAATTGGAACTTACATATCGTCTTTATCCATATGGCTGATGTTGTTTTTTAAAAGGTTTAGTCCATTTTATACTAGAAAGTGGTCTTCTACATTTTGTGATGTAGGCTCGCTCACTACTTAAAAGACCAATCATGTCATGGGGCCTTGTTTTTTAAAAAATAAAAATAAAATTGGAGTCATTTATTTTTTAAGCCAATGGTAGTTCTTGCTTACAGCCCTTCACTTGAACCCCAATCAAGTAATTTGTAACTGCAGGGAGGAAGTTAATCTGTTCAGAATGCAACTGAAAAACAGTATCATTGAGGATATGCCTAAAAAGAACCTAATCTGTTCAGATTACTTGATGTTTAAGTGTCGTCTTGTTGACACTTCTGCTATTTGTTCTTCAAAATCAGCTGTTACAAGTTCTATTCTTGGTTGTTGAAGAATCACCAATGCCTCAAAACTCGGTGTAGAAGTGCTAGGTTAAAAGTTGATTATGGGAATGACATTATTCCTTTGTTTTGTTTCCTTATGCTGGGTAGGGGCGGATTCTCGCACTTCCATAGATGGGCTCGCTAATTTCCTTTTGGTTTCAAGGCAAAGATGGTCAACTTTTTCATTATTGGAATCTCCTGCGCAGGAAGACAGCGACCTCTTACCGAGAGTTGGAAGCAAGAAAGAGCAGAGTGAGAGATCTAGAGAAACTATACATGGACATGGCCATGCAGAAAGAATTACAGGTGTTTATTCATTTTAAAGTTATATCTTGGTCGTATTCAACGATCGTAAGCTTTGATTCTAGAATTACTTTTTCATGTTACCAGAAATCGGGAAGGAAACGCAAACTTCGTGAAGATGAGCTTGTTAATCCAACAACTAAACCTGTCTACAAGTGGAGACAAGAAAGGAAACGCTGAAAATTTCTATGCTGTGATGCAAGGCGGGAAGTGTTTCGAAAGTCATATCAAGAATTCGAGTTAAGTGCGTAGAACAGCTGCCTAGTTGGATTCGTAGGGTATTGAAGCTTTACAAATTTTTTGGTTTGCTTCCATCAGGTGAGATCTTAAATGGAACTTCTGCAACATCCATTCGTGGAAACAAAGCTGGATATGGCTGTTTTATCATGAATCATATTGTTGAATATCTTAAACATTTCTGTAGAATATTAGGAATATTCATAATTCCATTTGATGCTTCAGAGGCTCTAGCTGTGTAATGACAATTGAATGTGTGAATGAACTTCTTTCACATTGAAGGCCTTTGCTTTTGGAAATTGGTGTGTCATGTGTGTAAGTGCATGTGCATGTGAAACTTTTGCGACTTCTTTTTAATATATTATACATAGGGGAGAGGGGAAGAGGAAAAGAGAGGATAGCGACCATTATTGTTATAAGGGCAAATGCATGTGAAATGCGCTTTTATTAAGCTTTTTTTTTTTTTTTTTGATTCTGTAATTTTGAATATTTTGATTTTAGGTTTAAATTAGTCGCTTTTGTTTGAGAAACGAAAATGTAATCTCGTAAGGATTAGCTAAAAATCTTCCGTAGCAACAGATGTGCTTAATTTTGGCAAACTTAAATAATTATATGTGATCATAGTAGTATAATATGGGGTTGCAATAGATCTACACCTGAACTTAAAGGACCTATGTAGTCAAGCTTGTGGTTAAGTTAAGTGGCATATTAAAAAAGGAGTGGCTACTTGGCACTTTTAAAACAAAATTTAAAAATATTTTGGACAAATTTAATATGGACAACAAACATTACTTAAAGTAAATTTTATCCATTATGCTAAATATTTGGCTTTTTAATCCATTAAATTTCTGAAGATTTACATGTATGTTAATATTATATTAAAAGAAGGATAGTCAAACTTGAGATTAAGGTAACCGGCTTATTGAGAAAAACCTTGACACTTTTAAGACAAAATCTAAAAGATTTTGGAGAAATCTAATTTGGACAAGAGACGTTATTTGAAGTAAAACTTAGCCATTATGCTAAATATTTGCCTTTTTTAATCCATTAAATTTCTGAAGATTTACATGTAAGTTAAATTCTAACATTAATAAAGTTATTAAATTTTGACTAAAAAATATTTGAGAAATGATAACATCAAACCAAATTTTTATCATTTTATTGGTGGTTATAAACGTTAAATTACATAATAGTTCTTAAAAAGAATACATCGCCTAATATTACAAAAATGGTTTCTCTTAAAATATTATAAGCCATAAATGTATTGAAACTAATGAAGCCCATAATTTAAGAAAATTGTAAAAGAATAAGTTATTTAAATAAATTCTATTATTTCCTTTATTTATTTTAATTGGAACAGAAAATACGTGGTTAGTGTCAAACTAATAAAAAGTTATTTAGCAATTTTATGACATTATTAATTAGTCTATGTAATAAAAATAAATTTAAATTAAAATATAATTTTTGAATCTTAGGTAAAGTTTTTGAATTTCGATTGAAATACTATACAAAAAAATATTTTTAGTTGAAAGATAAACAATTTTTTTGAAACATGAATATGGTGAAGGATGTTATTTTAAACAGAAGTTTTCAATTAATATATTTAACGTTCTTTTAAAACCATGAATAATGTATTAATTCTATACTAACTTATAAGTAAAAAAAAATTAAGAATATCTGATGAAGCAGTCAGTTAAATTTTTTATTTAATTTCTCACACAATTACATAGTATTATTTTCTTTGATGCATGAATAGAGTACCTTTACATATTGTTGTTGCAATTTAGTTCCTCTAACCCTATACTTATTGGCAGGGGTGTTCATAAAAATCCGAAAACCCGAACCAAATCGAAAACCAAACCAAACCGATCAAAAAAACCGATACTTTTTGGTTTGGTTTAGTTTTGGTTTTGAAATTTAAAAACCGATCAAATTTGGTTTGGTTTTGGTTTTAATAAAAAAAAATCGAACCAAACCGAATATAGGAGTAACTATTTTAAATTTATTATTACACCTATATATATGTATACTTTTATACAAAGTTTCAAAAATTTTATAGTAAATGTTAATCATTTGCACTTTTAGTACAGGTCTTTACCTTTACATTCTAATTTGATTGGTAGTTTTCTTTTGTTAAGTGTAAGATCTATTTCATGTTAAAAATAATATATTTTTAATTGAGTCCTTAAATTATTCATCACTATTTGATTCAATTATCATCAATATATCTTGAAAAATAATAGATTTCTCAAAGGGCAATTGATTTGATAGTGTTACGTTAAAAATGTGGTCGCCGAAATATGTGTTTGGTAGTGTATGTCTTATATTAAGAAAAAACCGACAAATAACCGAAAAAACCGAAAAATCGAAAAACCGACATAAACCGAATCAAGAAAAAACCGACTTAATTGGTTTGGTTTGGTTCTAATATTTGAAAAAACGACTTACGTGGTTTGGTTTCTTTTTACGGGAAAATCGATCCAAACCGAACCATGAACACCCCTGCTTATTGGAAACATCTAATATGATTTTTACCGACTAATGATGAAATATAAAATTTGATTAAGTTGATTCGATTTGTATATGTACAAAAGTAATATATGTACATATATGAATAATACTCTCAAAATTTAGCTAAGTAAGAATATAATATGAACATTTATAACCAAGATAGCCAACTAAAAAACATAAATTAGAGTTAGGAATTAGTAAAAAAAGAAAAAAAAAAAAAAAAGGAGATCAATTTATAATGAATCTTGCTGATAGGAAAAGAGTAGAGCTTGATACTTTGGAAGCTCAATCAAGCATTGAAGAACACTAAGGAGGCATATTTGGATCTTGCTGATAAGATGGTTGGAAAGCAGAGGCGGATCTAGGATTTAGAGGTTGCGGGTGCCATACTATTTTACGAACATAGATATATTGCTATTTATATGTGTCACACCCCTTTTCTCCCTCCAAGAGATAAGTGTAAAATGTTACGGATTGTGGGTTAAAGAGTTTTTCCAATTAAAGTGACAAATTTGAAGTAGGGATTATTTTATTTACAGAGTCGCCACTTGGAATTGATTTCTACTGGTATTCCAAGTCACCTTTTATTTGAATCCCTATTCAAAGGAAGGTTTGACTCTATTATTATTGGTCTGCGAAAACAAAGTCCGGATAAGGAATTCTGTTGACCGGGGAGAAGGTGTAAGGCATTCCCTGAGTCCTGTGGTTCTAGCACGGTCGCTTTATTGACTACATTTGGCTTGAATTAAACTTGGATAAACTGTGATTTATTTGATTTTTATGCTTTTCTTATGTCCGTTTTTATTTATTTTTAAAAAAAATTAAAGAAAAGATTTGAATAATAATCTACAACTTAACTAATGAGAGAAAATTATTGTTATGAGTACTAATTTAAAAGATGAGAGTAATGAGAGAAAATTATCAATTGACATTGCTTAAAACTAGTAAGATGTGGGCTTGTCTTGACATTGAATGAGGCAACCCACTATTGGGTTGATGGAGTCAAATGGGCTCATGTCCAAGACAAAATCCAAAAGCCCATATGCTTTTGGACTTTAAATCTGCAGATATGGCCTTTTAAAGCTATGTTACAGATTTGGCCATATCTTGCTATTTGCAATCCGTAGCCAACTATTTACAAAAATAAGTTTACAGATTGTCTTTCTAATCTACAACTTAACTACCTTACTAAATAAGTATTTTTTAAGAGATAAAAAAAGATTATTGGGACTCTGAAATATAATAATAATAATAATAATAATAATAATAATAATAATAATAATAATAATAATAATAATAATAATAATAATAATAATAATAATAATAAAACTTAGCTTGGTGACAACAGAGGGACAAACATGGCTACAGGGGTTCAAATTTTAATATATATGCTCCTTTCAAACAACCAAATGCCAGTGGGATTATATCTAATGCTTTGCAAAAATAAAAATAATTAAAGATGCTTAACACAATTTAATTAACTAACATATCGTTATAACATTATCAAACATTCAAGAGCATATAAAAATGAATTACAATAGAAGGATAAAGCTACTAATATTTCCCAGCGTCATTATCTTTCATTCCAACTCGATTTTATGAGTTTACATGGTCCGAAAATTACCTAGACAACAGAAAGAAGAACAAATACAGCAGAGTCAGCTCTTTCCAAAATCAACAGCAAAACAATTAAACGGGCAGCAACAACAACAAAAGATAACGACAACCAGCAGATTCAAACCCAAGAAAATAAACTAGAAATACTCCAGCAAAACAGTACAATTATGTAACTCCAGAAAAATCTTTCAAGACTACTCTATTTTCCTTAAACAAGTTTTTCACTTAAGAATCAACTCACAAAAGTTGCTAAGGGATATTATAGCTACTAATTTTTTCTCTTTTTTGTGTGTCTCCCTCAGTAAGATAGAGTGTCCTCCTATATATCAAAACAATCAGCTATTTCAAGAAATTAAAAATCAATCTTTTTGACAGATTTTTCTACAAAATCTGCTCTTAAATTCAAAATGCCAGACCTTCTGGTTCAAATCTTGTCAAGTATTTCAAACAAAATCTGTCATTCACTATTCAAAGACAGACTTTTATTCAAACACTGTCCAAAGGTCTATATTTTCTTACCAAACAATTTGGCTTTTGAGTGTTGTACTCAAAGAGTCTTGAAGCAGTAAATAAACAACCAAACAAGTACCATATACTCTTACGTATTTTTCACTACCTCACTTTTATCAACACAAAACTATTTTACTACTTCAACAAGTGCAAAAACAGAAAATTTTACTTTTCAAACTTCAAAAACTAATGCTCAAATAATTAATAATAGACAAAAATAAAATCTGAAAAAATAAAAATAAAATAGAAAAAATAGCCACAAAAAAGAATAGAATTTTTACCATTTTATAATTCAAGTGGCCAAAAAAATGGTGGTATGCTCAAAGAGGGTGTTCGGGGAGGTCGCCGGAATTTGGCCGGATTTTAGTCACCGGATTTTCAGGGTAAAATTGGCATTAATAGCTAGGTCTTGGGGAGCTCTATCCATTGATGTAGGTATTGTGGGGCGGTAGTGGTTGGAGCTTCAAGAATTTGGGCAAAAAAGTGACGGAAAAGTTTCCTAGATCTAAGATTCAAGGAGTTTGAGGGATTTTTGAAGGATTTGGTTTGGAGATATGGAAAGAGGAAGTTGTGGAGATTACATGGTGTGAATTTGGAGGTGTTTGGAGGTGGTCCGCCGGTGGCGGCGATTTCCGGCCGGCGGCGGTGGGCGGAGCTGGGGCGGCATAGAGAGAGTGAAGAGAGCGAGAAGAGAGAAGAAGGAGAAAAGAATTATGGGTGAAAATGAGGATAATTTTCAGATTTTTGAGGCTTTAAATACCTAATCCAAGAGTGAATGAGATCCATTGGATCAAGATGGAATGGATGGGTATGATTTGATCTTTTTCATTTAGTGAAATGACGTAGTTTTGAGGCAAAACTACGTAGTTTCAGACCCTTTCAATGGCAGCCCTTTATCTTGCACTCTTGGACATTTTTGCTTTCAAATTTGGCCAAATTTCTTCCTTAATCCTACTTATTAAACTAATTTTACACAAATAAATTAATTAAATAACTTATTCTAATGATCAATTAACTAGATTAATTCACCAACTGAACAACTAGTTAATTCTTAAAATGCACAAATGAAGAAAGAACTATTTTTTTTAGTATTTTATGATAGGAAATATGCAATTAAAATCACAAAAATTGAGAAAAATAATTAAAATAACAAAACACTAATAACTTTAGGAGGTGTTAAAATAGTACAAAAATTAGGTGTTCACAGCTGCCCCTCTTTGCTCGAGAACATGAAGAGTTTTCGTGCAAAGAAAAGTGAATGTCATAGCTAATTTTTGCTCACATGTCACTCCAATGGAAGCAATTTTTTTTTTGAAAAAAAGGTGACCAAACCTTGCTTCCGAGGCTGCCTACATATCCTTGGCTATAAAAGAATCAGGTCAGTGTAGTTCTGGAAAAATTTGGTAGCTGGGACTACCGGACACTAGAGTTAAGACTGTTTCTGCTATGTTGTCGCTGTTGCTATTGCTGTTACTCGCTTCTTACATCAAAAAAGATAAAAAGAAGAGTACTATATATGTCTGCAAACTAAGAGTACAAAATTCCTATCTATGCGTCTTCTGGAGTCAAATCTTGATTCTTGACATGCTCGCTTGGGTTGACCTTAGATTGGATTTTGATACTCTTTGAAGAAACGATTATGACTCAATTTCAGTTGCTTGCCTTCCTGATCTGAAATTGAGAAGATGAATCTTGAGAAGCTGGGTTACTGACACATTGTCAAAGTAAACTCCAACTATCCTGTGAATGAAAAACTTCTTCCCTCTGATGAGAAACTGAAACTGCAAGCTTTAATCTTCACTTGTGCTATAAGGCTGAGCCTGCAAAACCATCAAAGACAAACAAAAGCGAACAAAAAAAATTTCTACCCCAGTCTAGCACTAGAAAAAATTTGTGAGTTATTAGAGAAATCTGTAAATTATCTAATTTATTGAAAAGGTGACACAAATAGTAGTATAAACTAGCTAAAAGAGATAAAATTTGGCAACGAATGATTGTGTAACCAGGGATCGGTATCCCGTACTACTGAAAGGAAATGTAATCAGGGGCTGGTACCTTCTCTTACTAGAAGGAAATATAATTGGGTGTTAGCACCATGTATTATTGAAAAAGTGTTGAATCCTTTTAGGTGAAAAAAGGTTCGATCTGAGTTAAACTGTATTAAACAACCTGAGCGAAGATTACTTCTAACCGGAACTACGAACTGGATCCCCCTAGGCGAAATGGTTCTACCTGGGTTAAGCTACGTAAAACACTCTGAGCGAAGATTACTTCTACCCGGAACTACGAACTGGATCCCCCTAGGCGAAACGGTTCTACCTGGGTTAAGCTACGTAAAATACCCTGAGCGAAGAGTACTTCTACCCGGAAACTAGGAGCTGGATCCCTCTAGGCAAAGCGGTTCTACCTGAGATAAGCTACGTAAAACACCCTGAGCGAAGAGTACTTCTACCCAAAAATTATGAGCTAGATCCCCCTAGGCGAAAAGGTTCTACCTGGGTTAAGCTACGTAAAAACAACCTGAGCGAAGAGTACTTCTACCCAGAACTAGGAGCTGGATCCCCCTAGGCGAAAAGGTTCTACCTGGGTTAAGCTAATGTAAAAAAACCTGAGCGAAGAGTACTTCTACCCGAAAACTATGAGCTGGATCCCCTAGGCAAAACGGTTCTACCTGGGTTAAGCTACGTAAAACACCCTGAGCGAAGAGTACTTCTACCTGGAAACTATGAGCTGGATTCCCCTAAGTGAAAAGATTCTACCTGGGTTAAGCTAATGTAAAACAACCTGAGCGAAGAGTACTTCTACCCGAAAACTGTGAGCTGGATCCCCCTAGGAGAGGAGGTTCTACCTGGGTTAAGCTACATAAAACACCCTGAGCGAAGAATACTTCTACTCGGAAACTATGAGCTGGATTCCCCTAGGCGAAAAGGTTCTACCTGGGTTAAGCTAATGTAAAACAACCTGAGCGAAGAGTACTTCTACCCGGAAACTATGAGCTGGATCCCCCTAGGCGAAAAGGTTCTACCTGGGTTAAGCTACGTAAAACACCCTGAGCGAAGAGTACTTCTACTCGAAAACTATGAGCTGGATTCCCCTAGGCGAAAAGGTTCTACCTGGGTTAAGCTAATGTAAAACAACCTGAGCGAAAAGTACTTCTACCCGGAAACTATGAGCTGGATCCCCTAGGCGAAAAGGTTCTACCTGGGTTAAGCTAATGTAAAACAACCTGAGCGAAGAGTACTTCTACCCGGAAACTATGAGCTGGATTCCCATAGGCGAAAAGGTTCTACCTGGGTTAAGCTACGTAAAACACCCTGAGCGAAGAGTACTTCTACTCGGAAACTATGAGCTGGATTCCCCTAGGCGAAAAGGTTCTACCTGGGTTAAGCTAATGTAAAACAACCTGAGCGAAAAGTACTTCTACCCGGAAACTATGAGCTGGATCCCCCTAGGCGAAACGGTTCTTCCTGGGTTAAGCTACGTAAAACACCCTGAGCAAAGAGTACTTCTACCCGGAAACTATGAGCTGGATTCCCCTAGGCGAAACGGTTCTACCTGGGTTAAGCTATGTAAAATACCCTGAGCGAAGAGTACTTCTACCTAGAAACTATGAGCTGGATCCCCCTAGGCGAAACAGTTCTACCTGGGTTAAGCTACGTAAAACACCCCGAGCGAAGAGTACTTCTACTTAGAAACTATGAGTTGGATCCTCCTAGGCGAAACAGTTCTACCTGGGTTAAGCTACGTAAAACAGTTCTACCTGGATCCCCCTAGGCGAAACTATGAGCTGGATCCCCCTAGGCGAAACGGTTTTACCTAGGTTAAGCTACGTAAAACACCCCGAGCGAAGAGTACTTCTACCCGGATACTAGGAGCTAGATCTCCCTAGGCGAAACGGTTCTACCTGAGTTAAGCTACGTAAATGAGAGGTGTGAATAATATTAATGCATGCTAAAAACAAAAAATGGAGATTTTAAGGATCTTATGTTTGGTGACGTTCATTTTTTTTATGGTTCTTTATTTCATGGAATGCGGGAAAGAACTTGGAGGGGACTTCCCTTTTGGATTGATTATTGTTTCAAAGCTCTTTCTAGCCCTTGCGCAGTTTCTCTTTGGTTGCACCTGCTTCTCACAAGGTTGCTTTGGATCGCACCTGTTTCATGTTTTTAAACAAAGAACAATTGTTAGTTTGAAACAGTGGTTGGTTTTGTGGCCTTGATTGTTTTGATTGTGAGCACGTGAGTTTTTCCCTATATCTGAATAATTCCCAAAATCCCAAACAAAATAATTTTTCTTTTGTTTTTACAATTTTTGTGCGTTTTGGTGTCATCTTCTGATAATTGTTGCATTTTATTTGTGCGTGTTAATTTTTATAAAATACAAAAATACGCATTTTTCTGCACTTAGGATTTAATTTTATACTTTAGTATTAATTAAGGATTAACCTGTTTTGGAATAGGATATGAAGAAAATGACAATAATAGTTCACTTTAACGTTTTTATTATTTTAATTGTGAGACAATCGCAAATAGTTATCAAGTTAATTTTAGGCATTAATTGGTTGTAGCTTAATTGTTAGTTTAATTTCCCACCTTTGTAAAAAATCAGAAAAATAAATACAAAAATACAAGATTGCAAAATGAAAAATGGAAAATTATTGTTTAAAAGAATAATAGAGGGGGTCTTGTTTGAGACCCGAAATTTGGGCCAAATGCACCAAATATTTCAGGCCCAAATGCATCAATCATTTTAAAGTGAGTCCAGCCCAAGTCCCTACCCGATCTGCCCCCCCTTTAAATGAAACGACGTCGTTTCAGGGCCCTTGGATCAGAACCGTTGGATCTCATCAATCCAACGGTCCGGAACTAACGAGGTTTCCAGTATATAAGTGTCCAAACCGTTCCCCTACCCCCATTTCCATCGTCTTCTTCACCCTACCCTTTCTCCCCAAACCCTAATCCGCGCCGCCCTAAAATTCCTTGCCGGCGGTGAACGCGAACTACGCCGTTCACCCTGAAATTAACACCATGGGCTCCCCTCACCCTTCTCTTTCTACTACACCCGTTGGTTTGCCTCGAATAAGGCCGGAACTCTTCGAATCTTGATTTGAAGTTTTCCGGCCAGGTGACAGTTTGTCCGAATCAGCTCAAAATCACACCCTACAACCCCCAGCCCTTCCACAGCACTAATCTGTGGTTGTTTTCTTTCAAATCACCTTGAAACGACCCAAATCTTAGATCTAAGAATTGCTGACCAAACCCTAAAACCAAATCCTTTTGATTTCGAACCGTAGTACCCTTAACCATGTGTTCTCGTGTAAGAACATATGGTTAGGGGTCTTACGCGTCAAAAATCTGAAAGGATTCAGATGTTTATGACTGGCCGGAACCCCTTTTGCCTTTGTGAGTTTTTTTTACTGCTTCTTTTGCTCGCATGATTAAAATATTATTTGCAGTCGTTGTTTCATTATTGTTCTGTTAATTTTATGGTTTAATTGTGTTAGTTTAGGTCCTGTTAATTACTGTTGATTCTGAGCTTGTTAGTTGGTTGAATGATTATAAGTTCATGATTTAATAATTGGTTTTAAGTTCATTTAGTGTTACTCGTGGTAGCTTAAGCTCAGTTTAATTTCATTTTAGTTTGTTTGAGTTGGTTAATTGACCAGAATTGGTTCAGTCTGTCTGATTAGTTGGTTTCTGATTGCTAGTTGATTAATTTTAGTTAGTTTCTGATTGTTAACTGATTAATTTTAGTTAGTTTCAGACTGGGCTAGGGTATTGGGTATAGTTGTTAAGGATAAGGGTAGGTTCAGTGATTCTGGAAGGCTTTCAGGGGTAATCTGGGTATGGAAAAGGGCAGTTCTGATAGGAATAGTAATATCAAGGTATAGGGAAGGGTAATATAGGTATTGTATGGGTAGAGGAATGCTTTAGGGCCTTCTAGAATGGGTTTCAAGTGTAAATTTTAATAAGTGTACTGCAGTTACTTGTTTAGCAAGATAAAAATAGAGGGACCAAAGTGAAAATAAAGATGGACTAATTAGAAAATCAGAACTTAGTTTATTCTCTTTGGGGTTGCCTATAAAAGGGCATAAGATGCCTTGGGAAAGGGGGTCGGCTCTCAATCTTCTGCCTTGAGCCCTAAGTTTTAATTTGAGCTTTCATTCCTGTTTTTTTTAATTCAGTTAACATTTCAATTCTGAGGTTATTTAGAAAATAAAAACATCAAAATATGGAGATCTGAAACAGCTTCACAGTTTCATTACTAATCCTGGGTTTCAGCTGTGAGGGGTCAGGGAAATGTTAAAAATCTGTTAAGCTGATCTGTGGGAATTTGCTTATATATTGGGTTTCAAAGCAATCTGCCTGTGTTTCTGTGGTGTATCATTGCTGGGTTTGTTGTTTGTTGCTGTTGAAAGTAGCTGATTCCTCTCCTTTTCTCTATTTGCATTACAATTCCCAGGTACATTTCCTTGACTCTCATCTATGTAAGTCCAAGTTTGAAGTGGAGAACAATGAAGAATGCTACTGAATTCTATTGCCTTAGGAAACATTGTTTGCTGATTACCTTTTCACAGTTTATTTTGTTTAAATTGTCTGACTATTACTAACTGACTCAGTTGGTGTTGATTCGAGCCAATAACTGATTTGTATAATTGAGACTGATGAATTGTCCAGCATGATTTTGATTATTTTAATTAGTAAGTGGACATTTGGGTATTCAGATTCATGTATATAGTCCAGGGTGGGGGTTGTTTAAATTGAGCATTGCATGTTTATACGATTGTCATTTTCAAATTGTTTAAAGTTTCACAGCAGGCTGAAGTCAAGTCTGCAAAGTTATAATTAACTTAGAGTTCAACACACATGGTTGCCTTTAGTTTTGGTCTAAGATGAATTGGGCACAGCTTCATACTGGGCCAATTTTGGGCCTGGCAAATTTGCAGTCAGCCCAGACTGTTGGTTAGGCGAGAAATCGAAATGGGCCTAGGTACATCAAGGTTTAAGAGTTTAATTAAATAGGAAGGAGCCCCGAGGGCTCGATCTTTGGGCTGTGCATTGGCCTGTCCATAAGTAAAATTTGGCCTCCGTAAGGCCTGGTTCTTAGAGCTCTAAGAACCCTCACCTGCAATATATGTAATGACAATGCTTTGGATTATATGGGCTCAAAGCCCATTTCCTCAGTACTTCTGCATAGAAGCTCAAATTTCAGGTTTAACGGATGATTGGCCTTAACCAATTAGGATCCTTAAGTAATTGTTGACATAATTATCTCGCTGTTTAGATTTGGGAAGGTTGTTTAGCAAATTTCATGGCCTTCCCCCAAAATAACACTACGTTAGTATCTTAGGCACGATTTAATTGAATAACATTCTTAAAATTAGAGTGCGCATTGATGCGACTCAAATCCAAATCTCGACGAAGTCGAAATGTGTTGATAACTACGGGTGCATTGATTGCGACGTGGTTCGAAACGCGTTTTCATGACGTCGCAATTCTTTAAAAATAAATAACAATAAAAGCGGTTTACAAATAAAAAGCACATAAGTTAACATGTATTAAAATCAGATAAATTCAACTACAACAGTTAAGTGACCGTGCTAGAACCACGGAACTCGGGAATGCCTAACACCTTCTCCCGGGTTAACAGAATTCCTTACTCGGATTTCTGGTTCGCGGACTGTTAACAGAGTCATAAATTTCCTCGGTTCGGGATTCAACCGGTGACTTGGGACACCATTAATCTCCCAAGTGGCGACTCTGAATAATTAATAATTAAATCCCGTTCCGATTGTCCTTCAATTGGAAAAACTCCTTTACGCCCCTTTCCGGGGGTGCAGGTAGAAATAGGAGGTGTGACAACTCTGGCGACTCTGCTGGGGAACGAACCCAGAATATCTGGTTCAGGGTTCAGAATTCGAGCTTAGATAAATTGTTGTATTTAATTGTATCTGATTTTCCTACATGATTTATGCTGAATGTGTCGAATGTTACCGCTTTGATATTATCTGAACTGTATATAAACTGTGCCGACACCCTTTTCTCTTCACCTCCGGGGATGTGCTTACTGGTTGAGACTCCCTATTCTGTTAGTGTCATACCTTGAAATAAGAAAGAGGCCGGATAAGTTACGAAGCCGGATGGCCTTTTGGTTCCCGGTAAGTTGCCCCCTCCTCGACTCGAGTTGTCCGCTCGGGTACACAGTCTAGAACACTGACCCAGGTTTTGAACATAGAATAACATGACTTCATGTCGGATCCCTAGTAGGAACACTTATTTGCATCACATTGCATTTGACTTAGGGGACTCAACACAGGGGTTGGGTCCGTCTAGGACTAGCAACCTGAAATGAAAAGACCATTCCGATGCATCCTACTTGCTCTATACATATATTTGTCTCGAACTTGCATGTTGACCGGTTTCTGAATCTCGGGAATGTTGGAAAATTGAAGGAAAAATAGAGAGGAAAAAAAAAGAAAGAGAAAAAAAAATATACCAGTTAGGGAGTTAATTGATTATGTTAGAAAAAATCAATGACCAATTACTGGCGAAACTCTGCCGAAATTTTGAGAAAGAAAAAGAAGGAAAATGTTTTACTAAAAAAAAATAGAAAAAAAAGTCTTTTATTTTAGTTTGGAAAAATAGATTGTGTTATTGTTTGTTGAAAAGGGAAAAAATCGTTATTTTGTCTTGTTTTCAAAAATAGAAAAGGAAAATAGTTTGTCTTGCCAGGAAATAATAAAAATGGAAAAAGAGTCATGTTTTAAAATAGTTCGGTTAATTTTCCCGAACTACGCATGGTTTGATTCTCACAGGGTGTGAGATACGTAGGCAATCCTCATCGGGTCGAACTTCCCCTTTGCAAAAATAACCAAAAAAAAAAATATCAAAATTTTAATCTTTGTCATAAATAAACCAGATGATGCTGTTTTTTTGTCATAAATAACCAAATGTTCCCAAACGGGGCACCGGAGGGCTGATTTTGCATAAACAGCCACCTTTGGTCGTATTTTGATTTTTGACCCTCACAGCCTTAAAATTTTCGTCCTCGAGGCATTGAAAGGACGTGTCGCAATATCGGGTCTTTTATCTAAAAAAAAAAGAGAAAAAATATTAGAATTGAGAATTGAGTTCTTCATGTGAAATATAGGGGTAATTTCGAGTCGATAATATAGATAGTTTTTTTTGGAGTTAAATAAAAGTTTTCTTTTTTGCTTAAACGCTTTAATAAATGTGCAGGATGAGCACGATGATAAATGAGCCTTTTTCAATAATGACCAAAATCCCTTTTGAGCTGCAATTGTGGTGAAATGATTTGGGTAACGAAGGCAAGACGAAGTGAGAAAATATTTGAAAGACCTTCCGGATTTATTAAACATTCAGCCTCGGGGGGATATCATCAGGGCATTGGTCGCCCATTGGGATGCGGCACATAATGTGTTTCATTTTTCAGACTTCGAACCCACCCCAACGTTGGAAGAAATAGCGGGGTAAATTGGAAGTGACCAAGCTCCATGGAGATTCAAATACTTGATTGCTCCTAGGGCCATTACCATACACCGATTCCTGGATTCCTTGAAAATACCCCGAACAGTTCATCATCCAGATTTTGCAAAGGGTTTCTGCAGTTTCCGCTTCATGTATGATAGATATGGCCATGTGGGCGGGTTCAATAATCCAGACTTTAAGCTGTGCAGCAGAAATAGCCGACAAAAATGGGAGGACCACAGACGAGTGGCATTTATGATAGCTTTTTTGGGTCTCGTAATATTCCCAAGGAAAGATGGTAATATTGATTTGAAAGTAGCAGGCATCGTCAGTACCTTGCAAACCATGGGGAAAAGCACTTTAGCACCTATGATTGTGGTTGATATCTTCAGGGCTCTCACTGCGTGCAAAGCTGGGGGCAAATTTTTTGAGGGATGTAACTTATTGTTACAGATGTGGATGATTGAGCATTTGTGCCCGCGCTCTCAGTTATTGAGTTATGGTTCGGCTGAGAAAACTTGCATAGGGGAATTTTGTACGAGAATCAAAGAGGCTAGTCTACCTGAAGGAGTCACGGCTTGGGCATTATTATTTCGGAACCTCAAGGCTAGCCAGATACAGTGGGTGCTTGGATGGTTGTCTGTCGAGGAAGTCATATATATGCCAGCAGCCCGACCACATTTTTTGTTAATGGGACTCAAAAGAATACAACCTTATGCACCATATCAGGTTCTGAGGTAACTCGGTAGATATCAAGTAATACCGAGAGATGAAGATTTGAGTACCCAAGTGGTCGAAATTAGTCCTGACGGTCGATTCCCCGAGGAAGAGGTTCGTCAAATTTGGAGTGAGTGTCAATATCTGATGGAAAACACTTGTGTGTCCGATAGGGTCAGAGGGGAAATTGCTCCAGGGTATCACGAATGGTTCAGAGGTGACGTGGCATATGGGAGACCGGCTAAAAGACCTCATCTCGAAGATTTCGCCAAGTCGTCCCAAGAGCAGTGGGATTGGTTAGCAAAGGAAGAAAGCTATCGAGTTGAGATTGGTAAATTAAAGCAACAAGTAGAGAGTCTGAAATTCGAGAACAGTGTACAAGTTGCCGCATATCAAGGTGAAAAGAATAGACTAGCCAGAGAAAATGAAGCACTTAGGGCCCAAATCCGACAGTTGAAAATAACCATCGATAAGAAACCAAGGAGCCGATCCGATGAACAATTGGTAAAAAGATTGGAAAGCGAAGTCAGAGAATGGCGGGATGAGCTAGGAAAAGCTGAAAATGTCATGGCAGAACTCAAAGCACAATGGGCGACAAGAACCGAAGAGCGTCGCCAATACTTGAATCAGTTGAAGAGGGACCATGAGAAAATTGTTGCCAATTTAAAGAGAAAAGTAGTTGCCCTTGAAGGTAGAGCGGTTAGGCAGGCTAGAGACTTCGAAACTGAGAGCGGACATTGTTACAACTTGTTAGCCCAAATGGAGGCAGAAGTGCAACAGCTGCAAGACCAGCACTTGCAAGACTCCCGAGCTTTAAAGACGTGCAGCGATCAGATAAGACGCTTGCTCATAGAAAAGAAGCAAACAAAAGACAGGATTAGAGCCATTGCTCATGCTATTGTCAGGAGATGCCGGGTTTGTGAAGACATGACCCGTACTACTTTTATCTCAGCAGTGATGATCTATGTGAAGCGAACCATGAATGAGTTAGAGCAGCTTGAAAGGGATTTGGATCCTAGACCCGCGGCGAGGCCGAACGACGCCCCGCGGATACCTAAGTTTGAAGCACTAGAATATGCATAGTCCGTGTCTTTGAGTGTCTACCATGTCGAGTCAGTCTTTTGTACGTCTGTTATCTTTCTGGATTGAGTATGTTTGTAGGATTAGAGTTTTTGGTTTGCTTTCAGATTGCGTTTGTTAGTCTCTTCCCAAAACAAAAGATGTCGAGTTTGTAAGAGTCTGTTTATTAATGAAAGTTGAGCATTTTATTTCCACCCTTACTTTTACATTTATCTCCACGAACTATGCTTGGTCTGATTCGTGCAGGGTCACGATACGTAGGCAATCTCCATAGGATTCGACCATAACTAAAAGGAAAACAAAAAGAATGAAAAGTAAAATATAAAGAAAACCAAGAAGAATAGAAAGAAAGAAAAGAGCGGAAAAACAAGAGAGAGAAAAGAAAAAGCACAAGAGAGGGATAAGGCGAGGAGAAGAAAAACGAAACAAGGAATGAAATGCCGGGATGACGCATGCAATTGGGCAAACGCATAATAGAAAAGAATAACTGTATAAGTGCATTCATGCCAACGTGTGGTTGTTAAATCTGTTAAGACCTAATCGCTAAAAAAGTGGTTGTCTAAATGTGTGAGTCCAGGCAGGTGGTTAGTTGATTGGCAATTCTGGCAACTCATCCATACAACACCCGGTCGAAAGATCAAGTAAAAATGACAGGGCAGGATTCGGAAATCAGCATCGTAGACCCTTCGAATGAGGTTGAGGTAACAGATGTGGGTGCTATGAAAGAAGAGATGAGGAAATTAAAAGCACAAATGGCTGAAATGCATCGGGCATGGTCGCAGGGACACCCGACACCACTAATATCCTGCCAACCCATCTTACATCCCACCCCTAGCTCAAGATCAGGAGCCTACCACTCCCCACGCATCTTCAGCTTTCCCTTATCAGGTCCAGGGTTATGGTACCACGTCATACGCTCCCCCAGCTCCACCCTCCAAACAGAACCCTCCACCACCCATGGTTCCCGTCTTTGTGGCACCTCCCCCAGCTCCACTACATAGATCATCCAGTGAGCCGCTATTCCAAGCTCACGACACCCAATATTACCCTCCCGAACCCACTTTCAAAGCGCCTGAGCCATATACCTCCTCTCCCCATTTTGAAATCCCGGGAGAAGTTGAGAAACCGGTTAAGAATGCAGAACAAGAGGAGGTGATTCGTAAAGTCAAAAGCCTGGAGCAATCCTTCAGGAACATGCATGGTTTAGGAAACCAAGTTAGTGTCGCATACAAAGATTTGTGCCCTTTTCCTGATGTACAGTTGCCTGCGGGGTTTAAAATGCCGAAGTTTGACTTATATGAGGGGCACGGTGACCCAGTAGCCCATCTGCGTGGTTTTTGTAGCAAAATGAGAGGGGCTGGGGGAAAAGATGAGTTGTTGATAGCATATTTCGGGCAAAGCCTGAGCGGGTCAGCGCTAGAATGGTACACGAGGCAAGACCCCGGCCGATGGTATACATGGGATGATTTGGCCCAGGCATTCATCGGCCATTTTCAATATAACCTCGAAATAGTCCCTGATCGTCTGTCATTGTTGAAACTAGAAAAGAAGCCTGGGGAAAGTTTTAGAGAGTTTGGTTTCCGCTGGAGGGAACAAGCTGCAAGGGTTGATCCTCCCATGCGGGAGAGTGAGATGGTAGATTACTTCTTGCAAACATTGGAACCTACCTATTTTGGTCATCTAGTGACATCTGTCGGGAAGTCGTTTAATGAAGTGGTAAAGATGGGAGCCATGATTGAAGAAGGATTGAAATCTAACAAGATCTTGAGCTACTCGGCTTTGAAAGCAACCACCCAGGCCATCCAAAGCGGTACTGGTGGTGTGCTGGGAAAGAAGAAGAAAGAAGAAGTTGCTGCAGTTGAAGCTAATGTTTGGTCCAGGCACAATAACCGTCCACTCTACTACAACCAACCCAGACCCCATCACCCAAACTATCAATATACCTCATATGGTCCACCGCAACACTATTATCCACCACCAGAACCACAATTTTCTATTCACCATGCCCAGACCTACACTCAACCCCCAGTGCACTCGCAATGGCGTACACCAAGTCCCCAAAATACACAGCCACACCCACAAAACACCTATCCACCTCCCAGGGCTAACAGACCAGGAACCAGCTTCCGCCCAAACCAAGCTTTTAGAAATGAGAAGGCCCCAAACAAAAAAACATTTACCCCGCTGGGAGAATCTTACACTTCTCTTTTCCACAGATTGAAACAGTTGGGGATGTTGACCCCAGTTGAATCCAAAGCACCAAATCCTCTTCCCAGAAACCTGGACCACTCTGTTAGCTGCGAGTATTGCTCAGGGATGCCGGGGCACGATACTGAAAAATGTTGGAAGTTGAAAAACGCAATCCAAGAGCTCATTGATAATCGTCGTATTGAGGTACAGGCTCCAGAGGCCCCGAACATCAATCAAAATCCGTTACCAGCGCATTATGAGGCCAACATGATCGAACTGATACATAAGGGGGCAGAGCCTAAGAAACCTTCGCAGGTGGTTATGGTGATTCGTTCTACGGAAACCAAAGAAAAGACAGTGAGTGCAAGGCCAGTGGTTCAGTTAAAAGCAGTAGAAGACAAGCCAGTGCTAGTAATGGGAAAGGGATCGTTTGTGGCCGAGAAAAAGCAGGAGCCAGTCAAGATAGTGGTACCAAGGTCAGTATCCATGCCCGTGGTGGTCGTGAAGGGAGTCTATATAGAGCCGGTTGTCATAAAACCGGTAGTCCAGTTACCCATGGTTGATAGCAAAGCCGTACCCTGGAAATATGACAAAGTAGTGGTGACATACAAAGGAAAGGAAATTGAGGAAGAAAGTTGTGAAGCACAGGGACTGACCCGGTCAGGACGTTGTTTCGCCCCTGAAGAGTTGAGAAAAGCTAAGGGCGCAAAAGACAATCCAGTGCCAGTTAAAAAAGCTGTAACGGAAGAGGAAGCAGAAGAGTTTCTGAAAAAGATGAAAGGACAAGATTATTCCATTGTTGATCAACTGAGAAAAACACCGGCCCAAATCTCGTTGTTGTCATTATTAATTCACTCTGATGAGCATTGCCGAGCTTTAATGAAGATATTGAATGAGGCTCATGTGCCTGACAAAATCTCAGTAAACCATTTAGAGACAATTGCCAACAAGATCTTTGAAGTGAACAGGATAGCATTTTCTGATGATGAATTGCCTATGGAAGGCACAGAACACAACAAGGCTCTCTATTTGACGGTCAAATGTGAAGGTTCAATGGTTACTCGGGCACTAATCGATAACGGGTCGAGCGCTAATATTTGCACGTTATCCACATTGAACAAGTTAAAGATTGATGAGGATAGAATCCGCAAAAATAGCATTTGTGTTCGAGGGTTCGACGGAGGGGGAACAAACACGGTAGGGGATATTGTACTCGAATTGACTATTGGCCCAGTCGAGTTCGCGATGGAATTTCAGGTGTTGGATGCTGCAGTATCCTATAATCTTTTGTTGGGTCGACCATGGATTCATGCGGCAAAAGCCGTGCCCTCCACACTGCACCAAATGATCAAATTCGAGTGGGACAGACAAGAAATTGTGTTACATTGGGGAAGATCCCACATGCGCCATGAATGATGCCATTGTACCCTTTATAGAGACCGAAGATGATAAGGGTCCATGGGTGTATCAGATCCTCGACACGGTTCCGGTGAGCAGAGTGCCTGAGGGTAAAAGCATGACATGTCCCAGGGTGTCAGTTTCGACCGTCATGGTAGTGTCAGAAATGCTGAATAACGGGTTCGTGCCCGGGAAGGGTTTGGGGGTTGAACTGCAGGGCATTACTCAACCTGTGTCTTTGCCTAAAAATCTGGACACCTTCGGGTTAGGGTTCAAACCAACAGCGGCAGATGTCAGAAAGGCCCGTAAATTGAAGAAGAAAGCTTGGGTGCTCCCTAAACCAATTCCTCGATTGTCCAGGTCCTTCGTCAGGCCGGGTATTAAGAAACAGTCATTGGCAAAGATGTCAGATTCGTTAATTGAGGCGGAGGGGAATTTAGATAAAGTGTTTGAGAAAGTATTTGTTGAAGTAAACATGGTTGAGGCCGGGGAAGGGTCAAGCAGAGCAGACATACAG
The DNA here is from genome assembly GCF_000393655.2 of Nicotiana sylvestris. Lineage (NCBI taxonomy): Eukaryota > Viridiplantae > Streptophyta > Magnoliopsida > Solanales > Solanaceae > Nicotiana > Nicotiana sylvestris. The sequence continues at coordinate 88,354,772 of NC_091068.1, read as the reverse complement.
TACATCCGACCACATGCTAACATCAACAATTGGGAAGCTACTCCTCTTCCAGTTCGTAGGGAGTCGTGGTAGTGGGTTTTGTTTTCCTTTTTGTCACCTGGATTATTCCAGGGTTTGTAATCCAGTTGCTATGTTCCGTCCGTTTGTGTGAGCACGTGATTTTTGTTTTACGCGACAATCGCTCCAAAAGAAATAAAAAATAATAACAAATGGTCCTGTTGTACAATTTTTGGATTTTACATGGCACTTTGTTAATTATTTATGATTTTTACCTATTTTTTATTTTTATTAAAACAAAATACAAAAAAAAATGTGTATGTGTCACGCGTAATTTGAACCGTAATCCGTTTGTTAAAAAGAAAAAAAAAGCATAAATATGCATTTTTGTCCGTAATTGTTGTCTTGTTTAATTTTACCTACTTTTAACATTTTTATATGCGTGTGATAAAAACATTAATTGTTAATTAATGTTTTTTTTTTAGTTTCATTTAATTAGGTTGTGTGTTAAGAAAATTAGAAATAAAGAAAAAGAGGGTAAAATTTGTTTTAAATGAATTTAGGCCGTTCCCATTTCAAAATCTGAGGCCCAAATGAACAGCCCAAGCCACCAGTCCGAACAGCCCACCCCAGGCCACAAAACGACGTAGTTTAACACCAAAACTACATCGTTTCAATGCCAATCCATCACGACCGTTCAAACCAAGCTGATCCAACGGTCCGGATCTCTCACCCATAACCCCCATTACCCGACCCGTTACCCGAACCAATTCTGACCCCTACTAAGCCAAACGACGACGTTTCTTTTAAGCCTTCAGATCCAAGCCGTCCATCTCGCCTCATCCAACGGTTGAAATCAATCCACCCATCCCATATATAAGGTCCCTATCATACCCTGCCCCCTATCCAAGACCCCAGCCTTCGTCCTCATCCCCTTCCCCTCCAAACCCTAGCCGCCCCTGTATTCTTCACCATGAAAGCCGACGGCATGAATGCCGGTGGCCTTCACCTTAACACCATAGGACCATCTCACCCCCCTGAACATGGACCTGTTGACCGTTTAGTTCGAATTATCCTCTAGGTCCTCGAATCTTCATTTGAAGATTCGAGCAAAACTCGATCTACACCGATCTGCCCTAGATTCATACCAGACAATCCCCGGACCCCCTCGTGACCAAACCATACTTGGTTTGGTCCGAATCTAACCAAGAAAGCCCAAAACCCAAATCTGCCCTCTAGAACCCTAGGTTTCCTCGTGCCTGTTCCGTGCCTGTTCGAACCAAGAGATTAGGGTCTAATGGACTTTAATCGAAGTGTTTCTCATTTGAGAAACACTTCGATTAAATTCCGTTCAACCTTGAGAAGGGTATGTTCAAACACGAGTTGATTTTTCTGTTTTTAAGGTAAGTTTGTTTTCTCTTTGTTATTCAGTACGTGTGTGGTTTAAAGGTCTGTTCGTATGGCTGAACGTCTTGTGTAATTTGTGTCTTTAAATTTTTATCAACTGTTGATTGTCCACCTTACCTGAACCTCTGTGTTTGATTGAGTCCCTCTTCTATTTTTACTGATAATGTGTATATGTGTGTGCTATGCAATTAGTCGAACCTCAAATTTGACTGATCAACTGATTCCCTAGTACAATTCTGCTTGATCAGTATGATTCGAGTCATGTGTTCGATACTGTTAAATGTTTGATTTTGGCTTCGATTGTATGTGTTTTAACTAGTATAATCGAATCGATATACGACGTCAATCGGTTTCATGTTAGAATGGTAGCAATTTGACTCAGGCTTTTGTAATTTACTGAAGCATTGTTGAATCAGATTAGTGTTGTTGCCACTCGGTATTAATTTGTTTAGCCAAATCAGAAAGACATTTAAAGGATTGATTTATTAGCTAGGTTTCAGATTTTAATAGCATTGTTTACTCATCTCTCAGCCTTGGGCAGCATGTGCATTACAAAGTAATGGACACCATGTGCTGTCAGGACACACCCCTGCTGCCCATACTCTGCTTTAGTTTCAGAAATAATAAACATTACTCAAAAGTAAGTCTACCAGGGAATATCATGGGGTTTTTGTTTATACTTAATTAGCTAAGTGGAATCTGAAAATAGGACAGCACATGGGAGGGGTGTTGTGATGGTCTAAACAGGCTGTTAAAGGTTTGATTTTAGGTTGATAAAAGGAGGAACTTCCATCAGTTTAAGGGGGATTTTTGATATACACACACACAGACAGACATTGATAATAACAGAGTGGATTGAGAGGGAACATTTTTAGGAGAGTTGAGTTCTGAAAAACAGAAAACTGGAAAAGAATTCTTTTGGATAGCCAAAAATAGATTTCAAGACTGAAATTGGACATTGGATTTTGAAAAGAAATAGATAGTAAGAGGGATAAAGACACAGAAACCAGAAACTGGTTTTCTTCCTGCTTTTGTTCAATTCTTAACCTGCTCAGCCTATTCAGTCAGTTTTCCTTTCTTTCAAGTATCAGCTAAAGTGTGTTGGTTTGGTTTGCCTTGGTTGATTCCCTTGGAATTGGATTGTCTGAATTTCTGTTTCCTACTGCATTGTTAGGTAGCCTTGTACTTAATCGCAGCTTAGTCCGTCCTAAATTGTGATTTCGTTTGCTTAATGGGTTGTCTAATGAGGAATGTATGAGTGTTTTAACACACAGATAATTAGGTAACTCTTCAACTAATATTTCTGCATGTATAGAAAAGAATGCTTTAAGCTTGCCAGATATGATATATAGTTTTATTGAATCTTTGTAGATAGTTCACAAGATCCTGTTCAAACTCTATTAGTAATAGTTTCCGATAAGTTAATTCCACTGATTTGGTTTAAATAAGCGAGTTTCAAACTCGGATTTGAAGAACATTTATCATAAGCTTTTAACAGTTCTATTAATCTTGTATATTAATTTCCCCTGACAATTTAACAACATGCTCATCCATGAAATAAGGCACAAAATAACTCACGCCTCATAAAATCAGATAATCAAGTAAGGATCCGAAGCTGGTCAAGCATGTAATTAGCACATAATCCTCTTTCTTTCATTTTATTAGAGACAAATGTAATAGAAATGTAGACGCTTTAGGATATCCTTTCTAAAATAGAGACGAGCCTCGCCAAATATAAATATAAATTGCGGGAACCTCAACAACTAAACATAATAAATATTTAGAATTCAGGACAGGCCGTTTAGTAAATTTCATGACCTTTCCCAAAAATAATAACGCGTTAGGCTCTTTAGGCGCGGCTTAATTAAATTACATTCTTAAACTCGGGTGCACATTGATGTGACCCGAATCCAAATCTCAACGGAGTCGAAATGTGTTAACAACTACGGGTGCATTGATTGTGACGTGGTTCGAGATGCATTTTCATGACGTTGCAATTCTATAAAAATAAATGATAATAATAAAAGCGGTTTTGAACTTAATAAAAGCACATAAGTCACAACATGTATTTAAATAAGATATTTAGCCATTATAACAATTTAAGCGACCGTGCTAGAACCACGGGATTCGAGGGTGCCTAACACCTTCCCTCGGGTCAACAGAATTCCTTACTTAGAATTTCTGGTTCGCAGACTTCATTTGGAAAAGTCGAAAATTTCCTCGATTTGGGATTCAAGATAAACCGGTGACTTGGGACACCAAAAGCCAAACCTTTCCCAAGTGGCGACTCTGAATGAAATAAATAATCCCATTTCGAATATTGTCACTTAAATTGGAAAAACTCCCTCGCGCATTTTTAACCCTTCGGGGCGGGCGCGCAAAAAGGAGGTGTGACAGCTCTGGCGACTCTGCTGGGGAATGTGACCCAGAACTACTGGTTCAGGGTTCAAGAATTCGAGCTTAGAATAATTGTTATATTTGGTTTTATTATCTGATCTTTATTACATGTTCTTGCATAACGTGCTAAATGTTGTCTTTTACCGCTTTGATATTATCTGAACTGTATATAAACTGTGCCGAAACCCTTCTCTTCTTAACTCCGGGGAGAAGCTCGCTGGTCGAGACTCCCTATTCTGTTAGTGTCGATACCTGAAATAAGAAAGAGGTTGGACAAGTTACAAAGCCGGACGATCTCGAGGGTCCCCGGTACGTAGCCCCCTCCTCGACTCGAGTTGTCTGCTCAGGTACACAGTCTAGAACCAATACCCAGGGTATAAACCTAGTATAACGAAACTTCATGCTAGATCCCTAGTAGGAACGTTTATTTGCATCATGTTGCATTTGACTTAGGGGGCTCAACACAGGGGTTGGGTCTGTCTAGGACAGGCAACCTGAAATGAAAAGACCACCCTGCTGCATCCTATTTGTTTTGCGTATTTATTTGCTTCGGTTCCGCATGCTGACCGGTTTCTAAAAAAAAGAGGAAAAATAGCAGCGTAGGGAGATAATTACTTATTTTGGAAAAATAAAACCAATGTCCAAGTAGTATCACAACCTCGCCGGAATTTTTCTAAAAAAAAGAATAAAACCAACACTTGTCTTTTAGTTTGATTTATTAAAAAAAAAACATATAAAAATTTTTCTTTTCTTTTAAAAATCAAAAAGGGTATTTATTTAAAAGTAAAAAATTGGAAATTCATAATTCAAAAAAAATGTGTTGTTTCTTTCGTAGCACCTCTTTTATAAATTCAGACTAATAGTCCAAATACTTCCTTTAAAAAAAAAAATTTTTTTTTTCTTTAGTCTTTATCTCTTTTCAAAAGAAAATAAAAAAAAATATTCTTGCTTTCTGGGTTTAATTGATTTTCTCTATTCATGATGTCCCGAACTACGCAGGTTTGATTCTCACCGGATGTGAGATACGTAGGCAACCATCATCGGGTTCAACCCCATTTTTGCTAAAGTAGCCAAAATCAAAAAATAAAAAAAAAAGAAGAAAAATGCGTGTCAATTTTTTTTTTAAAAAAGAGTCATAAATAAATCGGGTGATGCTGTTTTGTCATAAATAGCCGAATGTTCCCGAAAGGGACGCCGGAAGGCTGACTTTGCATAAATAGCTACCTTTGGGTCTTGTTTAGTATTTTTGTCCAGTTGACCCACACGGCCTTAAAATCTTCATCCCCGAAGCGCTTAAGGGCCGTGTTCAAAACTTGATCCCCGTTGTAAAATATTATTGAGTCAAGTCATTTTGTTAAAATCACCTTAATAAATGTGCAGGATGAGCACGATGCAAAATGAACGTTTTCAATAATGACCAAAATCCCTGTCAAGTTACGGCTATGGTGGAATGATCTAGGTATTGAAGGACAAAATGAGGTCAAGAAATATCTGAAAGGTCTCGTGGGTTTGTTGGAAATCCAGCCTCGGGGAGATATCATAAGAGCTTTGGTTACCTACTGGGACCCGGCGCACAATGTTTTCCATTTCTCTGATTTTGAACTCACCCCGACTTTGGAAGAAATGGCCGGGTACATCGGGAATGCTGAACTTCCGTTGAGGCAAAAATACTTGGTCGCCCCAAGAGTTGTCACGGTACATCGGTTCCTAGATTCATTGAAGATACCCAGAACGGTCCACAACCCGGATCTGGCAGCCGGATTTTGTACTCCATGCTTCATATATGATAGGTACGGTCATGAGGGGGGATTCAATAATCCAATCAACAAACTGTGCAGCAAAGGTGTTCGTCAGAAGTGGGACAAACACAGACGGGTAGCTTTCATGATGATGTTCCTGGGCCTTCTGGTATTTCCAAGGAAAGACGGAAACATTGATTTGAAGATATCCGGGGTCGTCAGCACTTTACTCACGCAAAATGACAGTACTCTCGCACCTATGGTGGTATCTGACATCTTTCGAGCTCTTACAACTTGTAAAGCTGGGGGAAATTTCTTCGAAGGTTGTAACTTGCTCCTACAAATGTGGATGACCGAGCACCTCTGATCGTTCCGAGATTTTGAGCCATGGTTCCCCGGAAAAGACTTGCACAGAAGAATTTTACACGAGAACCAAAGAGATCAGTTTGGCCAAAGGAGTCCTGGCATGGACCTCGTTCTTTCAAGCTCTTACTGCCAGCCAAATACAATGGACGCTAGGATGGTTGCCTGTTGATGAGATCATATATATGTCGGCAGCTAAAACTCATTTCTTACTGATGGGGCTTAAGAGCATTCAACCTTACGCACCCTGCCGAGTTTTGAGACAGCTCGGAAGATGCCAGACAGTACCTCATGAGGAAGATCTTAGCACTCAAGCAGTTGAGATAAGTCCTAACGGACAATTCCCAGAAGCTAAGATTCGCCAAATCTGGAGTGAGTGTCAATATTTGAAATCAGATACTTGCGTGCGGGATCGAGCCAAAGGAGAGACGGCGCCAGGTTACCTTGCATGGTATAGAAAGGAACTTAAGCATGAAAGGCCGGCTAAGAGGCCCCACATCCTGAATTTCGTCGAATCATCGCAAAAGCAGTGGGATTGGCTAACAAAAGAAAGAGGCTATTGCGCCGAAATCAGCAGGTTAAAGAAACAAGTGGAAAGCCTGAAATATGATCACAACGTGCAAGTTGCTACCAATCTAGGAGAACGGAACAGGTTGATTCAGGAAAACGAAATGCTCAGAGCCCAGATCAAACAGATAAAGATGGATGCGGATAAACAGCCAAGGCGTCAATCAGATGAGCAGTTGATAAAAAGGCTAAAAAGCAAAGTCAGAGAATGGCAAGAGGATTTAGAGAAATCTAAAAACGTCATAGCAGAGCTCAGGGCACAGTGGGATACAAGAGTAGATAAGCATCGCCGATACTTGAATCAATTGGAAGGCGACCACGAGAAAACCGTTGCTAAAATGAAGAGAGAGATGGCTACGCTTGATATCAAAGCAGCTAATCGGGCCAAGAATTTCCAAATTGAGAGCAGATACTGGTACGACTCAATAGCCCAGATGAAGTTAGAAGTACGGCGACTGAAGCATCAGCATATACAGGATGCTCAAGTATTCAAGATATGTAGCGATCAGATAAAACGCCTACTCATAGAGAACAAGCAGACCAGACATAGGATCAAGGCCATTGCCCATGCCATCACCAGACGATGTCTACGATGTGAGAACATGACCAGCGTTACCGTCTTCTCGGCAGTAATGAGTTATGTCAAGCAGACCATGCATGAGCTGGAGCAACTTGAGAGGGATCTCACACCTAGGACCATGGCGAGGCCGAACGATGCCCCGCGGACACAAATTTTCAAAACCATAATGTACTCATAAGTCAAGTCTGTATCTTAGCATTTTCTGCCTGTTTTTCCCATCAGGGTGATTTTCAGTCTATTTTGAGTCTAGGTTTATTTTTTAAGGTTTGCTTGTTCTTTTGCAAAATGTAGTTTGTAATAGACCGTTTCAACAATAAAAGGTTGTTTCTTTTACGCTCATTTGTGTTTCGAACTACGTAATGATCTGATTCACGTAGGCATCGTGATACGTAGGCAATCCTCATCGGATCCGGTCGCATTTCTTTTTACTGCAAAATAAAAAAAAACATAAAAGAAAAACAAAAAAAAAGAAGAAGAAAAAAGGAAAAAATAATAAGAGGAAAAATGCCGGAACGACGCATGCTCTCGTAGCAAACATGTAGGAATCCACTTACCTGTATAGGTACATCATGCCCAACGTGAGATTGCCTATCTGTTATTTGCTGCAAATTAACCGTGCGTTTGTCGTTGAGTACTTCCAGGTTTTTGGAAAAGACGGTTGGTTTGGTGAAAGTCTGGCCTCGCACTCATACTTCACGAGGTCAAGGAGAAGTGTTCAACTACCTGTTGTTAGGACCAGAAGCAGTACTCACACTTACTTCACCAGGTCAAAAGGAAGTGTGGAAATGTCTTCAGAAATTCCATTGCAAACAATCCCTGTTTCCGAGGAGAGCTCGATCTCAGCCGTCCTCACACCTGAATCCGCAACTGCGGAGGAAAATAGAATCCTACGGCTCCGCATGTTGGAAATGCTGGACGACTGGAATAATGGGAAAGAGCCGCCAAGTGTCGTCCCCGGATTCCCTGAATTATTCTCCAGGTCAAGTGGGACTTCTAATGTCCCCATAAATTATCCTGCTACCCCATTCGGGTACCCAGCCACCTCAGCCTTCTCTGCTGGATCGCCTTCTGAGCCTCATCCCCGAATGTCATCCACTGATGCAAGCATGAACATCTTTACTGCATCGCCTTGCCCGATTACGGCACAGCCTGCTGCGTACAAGCCAAGCTTCGACTCATCCTCTTTTACATTCCAAGCACCCTCGTTCTCAATGGAACCAACTAGGTTCACTACCAACACTAATCCTCCACCGCCTCAGTGCGAGCTTGCACCCGGGCAGGATCAGAACCCCAGAATTGCAGAACAAAATGAGATGGCCAAAAGAATGAGAAGCCTTGAACAAAGTTTAAAGAATATGCAAGGTTTGAGCGGACAGAAGAGTGTCTCTTATGCCGACCTATGCATGTTCCCTCACGTGCACCTGCCAGTGGGTTTCAAGACCCCAAAGTTTGAGAAATACGACCGGCACGGTGACCCCATCGCACATCTTAAGAAATATTGCAACCAATTGCGGGGAGCCGGCGGAAAAGAAGAACTGCTAATGGCATATTTTGGGGAAAGTCTAGTAGGGATAGCCTCGGAATGGTATATGGACCAGGAAATGTCCCGATGGCATATATGGGATGATCTCGCCAGAGATTTTGTGAAACAATTCCAGTATAACATCGACATTGCGCCAGACCGAAATTCTCTGTCGAATTTGAAGAAGAAACCTTCAGAAAGCTTCAGAGAATATGCTATTAAGTGGCGTGAACAGGCGTCAAGAGTGAAGCCTCCCATGGATGAAGTGGAAATGGTCACTACCTTTCTCCAGGCTCAAGAGTCTGACTATTTCCAAAACATGATGTCAGCCATGGGTAAGCCATTCGCGGAAGCGATCAAGATTGGAGAGATGGTGGAAAATGGTCTGAAAACAGGTAGGATTCTGAGTCAAGCAGCCATAAGGGCGACCTCCCAAGCCATCCAAAGCGGGTCCAGAGGAATGGCAAGAGGGAAGAAAAAGGAAGAAACGACCATGGCAGCTTCGGAAGCAAGAGAATATCGTCATCCCAGGCCCCATTTTTCGGAAAGAACCCCACAACACTACTACCCCCATTCAAATCTGGCATATGCTCATCAACCCTATATGGTCATGAATGCCCAGCCTTATGCCCATCCGCCGCAACAAGCCAACCGAGGCCCAGCTCCACCTCCCAAAAATCAGCTTCCTTATCGCAACCACTATAACCCACAACCCCCGCAGAATAACTTCCGCCCTCAGGAGCCACCTCGAAGGCGGACTTTCACGCCCATCGGTGAACCATACTCTACTTTGTTCCCGAAGCTAGTCCAGTTGGGTTTCTTGCAACCAATCCCTCAAACAAGGCAAAACCCGACGTCACCTTCTTACAAAGCTGGAGTCAGATGCGCCTATCATTCAGGGGCCGAGGGACATGATACAAATGACTGCTGGTCGTTGAAAAGTGTGGTCGAGAATTTGATAGAGCAAGGGAAAATAGTGCTAAGGGACGAGGAGATCGCGAATGTAACTAACAATCCATTGCCTGCTCACGATAACGGGCCGTTGATCGGAATGATTTGCGAAGACAAAGAATTCGACCCTGCTCTGAAAGCTATAATTGCCATTGTCGACATGGAGAAAAGGCCTGAGACAGACCAGAAACCAGAAAAGGGGGAGAAGGCCAAGGCTATAAAGAGCGAACCTAAAAAGAAGGTGGAGAAGAAAGTGGTACCGGTGAAGGATGGGATTCTTTACATACCACGAGGTCGAGCTGAGAAGACGCAGAACTTCGGGATCAAAAAGGCAAAACCTATGTACGTGCCAAAAGGGGCCTATGTGGTTCGGGGGACGATTCAACCACCTCGGCCTAATAAGCCAGTGGTTATCGGATGCGTGCCACAAAAGCCGATGACCAACCCGTCCACAGTGCCGTGGAATTACCAAAAGACTTTGGTAATGTACAAAGGTAAAGAGGTCATGGGAGAACTTCCAGAAAACACTTTCATTGGAAGGTATTCAAATACCCAAGAGCTGAACAATGCCACACAAAGGCGCTTCCCGCCAAAGAAGCCCGTAAGCGTTGAAGAAGCGGAAGTGTTCTTCCAACAAATGAAAATGCCGGATTACGAAGTGATAGATCAACTGCGCAGGTACCCCGAGCAAGTGTCCATGCTATCATTGTTGATGAGGTCGGCCGAGTATCAAAAGATCTTGCTGAAGACCCTGAATGAAGCATACGTGCCAGTTGAAACCTCAGTTGAACAACTGGAGCGAATGATATAAAGGTTCTTCGCCGTTAACCAAATCTCTTTCAGCAAGAATGATTTACCCCCGGAAGGAGCGGCACACAACAAGGCCTTGCATCTAACAGTTAAATGCGAGGACTACTATGTCAAGCGGGTAATGTTGGATGGGGGATCAGGTGTTGACATTTGCCCGCTCTCCACGCTACAAAGAATGGAAATTGGGACCGGAAGAATCCGACCCAACAATGTCTGCGTAAGGGCTTTCGACGGCATCAAGAGAGATACCATGGGAGAAATAGACCTGTTGTTTGTCATAGGACCAGTCGAATTTCAAGTAACCTTCCAGGTGCTCGACATGGATACATCCTACAATTTTCTCCTCGGCAGACCTTGGATCCATGCGGCAGGAGCTGTGCCTTCCACTCTTCACCAAATGGTGAAGTTTGAGTACGAAGACCGAGAGATCGTGGTCCATGGAGAGGACGAGCATGCTATTTATCGGGACCCCTCCATCCCATATCTTGAACCAAGAGAAGGGAGCGAACATACGGTCTATCAAGCTTTCGAGATTGTACTGGCAGAGCATCACGAAGAGGGAATACCCTGCCCCCAGCCTTTCTTGTCTAATGCCTCGGTCATGGTGGCCAAAGAGATGATCCGGCACGGATTTAGGCCAGGGAAAGGGCTTGGACGAACCCTTCAGGGAATAACAGAACCCATTACCTTGCCAGTCACCAAGAAACCCTTTGGACTAGGCTTCAAGCCTACTCCAGCTGACGAAGAGTGGGCAAAGAAAAGGAAAAATGAGGGTTGGAAGTTACCTCGACCATTGCCGGATTTATATGCAACTTTCATCAGGCCAAGTACGCCGAAGAAGAAGACAGTGAGGTCTTCACAGCTGAGGAAATCGAGGAGATATGTGGGGCGATGAGAGAAATGCTCTACGAGGTCCATATGGTTCAACCAGGTGAAGGCACAAGCACTGCTGAGATGCTGTACGTGGGGCCGAACGCCAAACTTCAAAACTGGGAGGCCGCGCCATTCCCGACTAGACGGAAGTCTGGGTAGACCTGTCCTGTCACCTTTCCTGTGTCGCAAGTTATCTCCAGGACATAACTTGAACGTTTTCTTCCTTTCAATTGTTGTTTTGAATTCCTAAGTTGTAAACATTGTTGTCTTCCAACTTCCCGAAGAAAAATAAAAAAAAATCATCATTGTTTTCCCATTTTTCTTTTGTTCTAATTTTTGTCATTTTTCCTTTTTCTCTTTCCTTTCAGTTATAATAATGCGACTTTAAATATGACATGCTTGCGGACTTCACGCCAAGATCGCAACGAGCTATTTAACTGCGAATTAATGAACTCAGAACCAGAATATGACGAAGAAGAGGCTTTTAGGGAAATAAACCGAGAGTTGGAACATTTCGAGAATAAACCTAAGCCAAATCTGAATGACACTAAACCGGTAAATTTAGGAACTCCTGAAGAAATCCGGGAGACCAAAATAAGCATTCACACGGACAAGAAAACACGAGAGGCGATAATTCAACTTCTTTTTGAATTTAAAGACGTATTTTCTTGGTCATATGATGACATGCCGGGACTAGGTATTGATCTAGTGGTTCATAAATTGCCGATTCATCCTGATTGTCCTCCAGTTCAACAAAAGCAACGAAAGTTCAAAACTGAGGTCAGTGACAAGATTAAAGAGGAGATCACCAAACAATTGAAAACGGGAGTGATTCGGGTAGTCCAGTATACAACATGGTTGGCGAATGTGGTTCCAGTACCGAAAAAGGACGGGAAAACTCGAGTATGTGTAGATTACCGAGATCTGAACAGAGCAAGTCCTAAAGATAATTTCCCGCTGCCCAACATCCACATCCTCGTTGATAATTGCGCCAAACACGAAATACAGTCTTTCGTAGATTGTTACGCTGGGTATCATCAGGTATTGATGGATGAAGAGGACGCCGAGAAAACTGCCTTCACCACGCCTTGGGGCACCTACTGTTATCGGGTCATGCCGTTTGGTCTGAAGAATGCCGGGGCTACTTACATGAGAGCCATGACTGCCATTTTTCATGACATGATGCACCAGGAAATAGAGGTGTACGTGTACGACGTGATAGTCAAGTCCAGGACGCAAGATAATCACATCCAAGATTTGAGGAAGTTCTTCGAGAGACTAAGGAAGTATGACTTGAAGCTGAACCCAGCCAAATGTGCTTTCGGAGTTCCGTCGGGCAAACTTTTGGGCTTCATCGTAAGCAGGAGAGGTATCGAGCTAGATCCAACTAAGATAAAATCCATCAGAGATCTGCCTCCCCCGAGAACAAAGAAAGACGTGATGAGTCTGTTGGGCAGGTTGAACTACATCAGTCGGTTTATTGCCCAGCTGACAAGCACGTGTGAGCCCATATTCAAGCTGTTAAGGAAAGATGCGGCGATTAAATGGACAACTGAGTGTCAAGAAGCCTTTGATAAAGTCAAAGAATACCTTTCGAATCCCCCAGTCTTGGTCCCTCCAGAACCAGGGAGGCCACTTTTCTTGTATCT